>NC_091632.1:48940877-49243907 GCF_027580195.1 Bos mutus | reverse complement strand
TTTAATATCAAAGGCCAATGAAACAACCACTATAATTAAAACAGCAAACACTCAAGTTTCTAGCCATTACTGGTGCTCTTCAGCAGAGTCCTATAATATTAAAAAGTACATGCTAAGCCCTCTTCTTGACTCCTCTGATACTCCAAATATATCTTACCAAACCTTAACCACCAAACATTTTTCCCATTTCCATGCAACTTTGTATTAACTAATGCAGTTACAGTTTCACATTCCTGGGAGATGACCAATACCAGGCTAATTTACAACTAAACAAGTTATTGAAACACCAAAAGGAATCAGAAATAGGAAAGGAAATCAGAGAAGAGATCCAAAAGCTACTTTCTATAAGTCTAAGGATCCTTCTAGAAAAAATAATTGCAAAACTAAACACATCTACTTATATATTAGTCTCATTGAATGAGCCATTGGAGAATTTACAGTAAATACTCTCATTAGCTCTAGAGACCACATGAATTATTTATATAAGAGGAATCATTACCTCTGACAAGCTTCACAGCTCCCTTTTAATTAAATAAAAATTAGCTATAATGTAAATTTATAGAACCTGAAGAGGGTCATCATTAAGTGTAATTTCAGGTGAACCATTTAGACAATTCAATCCTATCTTCTCCACAGGCTCCAACAGACCACAGGTCACAGTAGTCACTGCCTCCAACTGAGCTTTTGCTACTGCAGTCAATAGTAGGCACTGGCAGACATAAGGTCTCATTTGACACAGGTATTTTTTTATATGTAAAATGATTTGGTTCTCCTGGTTCTCCTTTTTTAAAATTGTTGGACAAATCTTTTTGTTTGCTTTTATGTGACTTGCTTTGTATTTCAGCAAAACGCACAAGGACTTGTTTGTACGTAAAGTCTGAGAACATAAACATTAATATAGAGGAAACAAACTCCTTTTCAGTAAATATTTTTCTATTTCTTTTCTGTTTTTCCCAAAAATTACATTATAGGAGATTTAATCTTTGAAGTATAGGCTTTACCTGGCAAACACTATGGATCTGATTCCAGACCACTGCAACAAAGTGAGTACTGCAATAAAGTGAGTCACACAAGTTTTTTGGTTTCCCGGTGCATATGTTATGTTTGCAATACACTTTAGTCTATTAAGTGTGCAATAGCATTATATCTTGGAGAAGGCAATGGCACCCCACTCCAGTACTCTCGCCTGGAAAATCCCATGGACGGAGGAGCCTGGTGGACTGCAGTCCATGGGGTCGCACAGAGTCAGACATGACCAAGTGACTTCACTTTGACTTTTCCTTTCATACATTGGAGAAGGAAATGGCAGCCCACTCCAGTGTTCTTGCCTGGAGAATCCCAGGGACGGGGGAGCCTGGTGGGCTGCCGTCTATGGGGTCGCACAGAGTCGGACACGACTGAAGCGACTTAGCAGCAGCAGCAGCATTATATCTTAAAAAATGAACATACCTTAATTAAAAAATAACCTATTGCTAAAAAATGCTTGGCTTTCCCAGGTAGCACTAGTGGTAAAGAAGCCACCTGCCAGTGCAGGAGACGTGAGACACGGGTCTTATCCCTGGATTGGGAAGTTACCCTGGAGGAGGGCATGGCAACCCACTCTGGTATTCTTGTCTGAAGAATCCGCATGGACAGAGGAGCCTGGAGGGCTACAGTCCATAGGGTCACAAAGAATTGGACACAACAGAACCAACTTAGTTATTATTAGTTAAAAAATGCTAACCACCATCTGAGCCTTCAGTAATAGCAGCATCGAAGATCACTGGTCACGGATCACTACAACAAATATAAACAATAATGAAAAAGTACAAAATATTGTGAGATCTGCCAAAATATGACTCAGACATGAAGTGAGCGAGCACTATTGGAAAAATAGTGTTGACAGACTTGCTTGTGGCAGGGTTGCTACAAACCTTCCGTTTGTTAAAAACAAACACACAAACAAAAGACCCCATGGTATTAGTGAAGCCTGATTAAGTGGAACAATAAAACAAAGTAAGCCTGTATAGACACATCACTACCGAGACACTTGAGGGGCATTCTCAATCTCTCCCCCATGGAAAAAAAGTGTTGTGCACAGTCTACTACACCCTGATAAAATAACTGCTGCTCAAACTTCTTTCCTAAAGAGACCTGCAGCTCAATAAAGTAATGGAGCTATATAAATAAAGTAATGAAGGAATAAAGTAATGAAATAGCTAAGACCCATTCTGGCATCTCTGACAACTGAGTCACTGCCACATTCTGCCATTACAAATGCTGAAATGTGGCCCTTAGCAGTCTACTTTCTATCTTCACTCTGCCACCATATTCTCATTGATTTCTAGACTATTGATTTCTTCCTGGTTCATCCACTGCTCTTGATAAATATATTCGCCACAAAATAGTCAGAGTGGGCTCTATAAAACATAAGTCAAGTTATACCATTTTCCTGCCTCACATCCTCTGATGCTTTTCTTAAGAGAACAATCCACAAATTTGAACATAAGCTATACAGTCCTGCATGATCGAATATCTGCTTACCTCTCTACCCTCACCTGAAATAGTCTCGTCACATCAACCTCTTCCAATTTTTCAAAGCCACCAAGCTCTTCCCTACTTCAAGCATGAAAACACATACTATTCCCTTTGCATATTCTGGCTCAGAAATTCTTCTCCCTTTTCTTATGTTCTTTACAAATAGTTCAGAAAAAGCAATGTAAATCAGCCGTGGTGGATTCTACAGAGTGGCTCTTTCAACTCCTCATTCTATCCCCCTTCTAGGTGAAAGTCAGAAATGTAAAAACTACCTTCATGGTGCAAGTTATGTCATGCTAGTGAGATCTAGAAGGCAAAACTGAGCAGAGCCCATCTTCCACTGATAATGTCACTGGCAGACAAAGCCGGTGGTGGAAGAAATGCATGTTTGGAGGCATTTGTGGTGGCCAGACTCACTGTCTGGGTGACCAGATTCCTAGAAATGAGAGTCAGTGATGGTAGCAGCAGTGGAGGCAGCAGCAGCAGCCACTTCTGCTTCTAGATGCAGGAATGCCCTTACACTCAACAACTCCAATGGCAGCTCCTGATATCAGGTTATGCAGCCCTTCTAATGCTTGTTAATGTCTACTTTTTCCCTGTATCAAATCCCTTTTTAAAGAATACCTTGGCTGGTCTGTTTCCTGCTCTGAACTTTCAATGATACTTTGATGTTCCACCTCTCTTCCTCATCTCTACACAAAAGGACAATCTCTGCTGCTACTTAGTAAGTAGGGCTTCCCAGGTGGCTCAGTGGTAAAGAGTCACCTGGCAATTCAGGAGACACAGGTTCAATCCCTGGGTCAGGAAGATCTCCTGGAGAAGGAAATGGCAACCCTCTCCAGTATTCTTGTCTGAGAAACCCCATGGACAGAGGAGTCTGGTGGGCTACAGTCCATGGGGGTGCAAAAGTCCAACAAGACTTAGCGACCAAACCACTTAGTAAGTACATTCTTGCCATCTGGCTTTCACCACCACTCTCTTGAAATTACTCTCTCAAAAGTCACCTGAAATAATCAGTATTCTTGCTGAAATCTCTTATATAGCAGCACAGTGAGAAAAGTGCTAGTATGGGTACAGTTGAGTTTATAAAGTAGGACAGAGAGTTTATTCAAGGCTTAGGTTCAGCAATGCTGCTGCTGCTGCTGCTAAGTCATATCAGTCGTGTCCGACTCTGTGTGATCTCATAGACGGCAGCCCACCAGGCTCCCCCATCCCTGGGATTCTCCAGGCAAGAACACTGGAGTGGGTTGCCATTTCCTTCTCCAATGCATGAAAGTGAAAAATGAAAGTGAAGTCGCTCAGTCGTGTCCGACTCTTAGCGACCCCATGGACTGCAGCCCACCAGGCTCCTCCGTCCATGGGATTTTCCAGGCAAGAGTACTGGAGTGGGTTGCCAGTGCCTTCTCCATCAGTGCTAGGTTGAATTAAATGAGATAATGCCTATAAAATGTCTAATACTGTCTGACTAAATTGTAGGCACACAGAAGTAGATAAACTCATCTTCATATTAAAGTTATAACTAACCATGCAGCACTCACATAGTCTTTTCATTTTAAAAAGCAGGTAGTATTTTATATGAATCTCACAACCTCCTACTGTATTGACAATGCAAATAGTTTTCACCTTTTGTAGATATGGATAATTTGGTTTAATGGACCATCTTAGACTTTCCATCCAGCACTAAAGAAAGAGTGTATTCAAAGATCCAACCACTTTGGGAAAACTCTTATCAAAATTTTAATTTCCTAACTGCCCCAGGTCCACTATAATTCCCTTTAAAGTCACTTTGAGCAGCTAAGATTCCATACTGAGGTTAGCACTTAAAAATCATCTAAATGCCTCCTGCAGTTACCAAAAGCAGCACAGTCTAATAGATATAATAGCATGAGCCACATTAAAAAGTAAAACAAGAGAAGTTAATTTTAATAATAAAGAAAGCTGAGAGCTGAATAATTGATGCTTTTGAACTGTAGTGTTGGAGAAGACTCTTGAGAGTCCCTTGGACTGCAAGGAGATCCAACCAGTCCATCCTAAAGGAAATCAGTCCTGAATATTCATTGGAAGGACTGATGCTGAAGCTGAAACTCCAATACTTTGGGCACCTGATGCGAAGAACTGACTTATTGGAAAAGACCCTGATGCTGGGAAAGATTAAAGGCGGGAGGAGAAGGGGACGATAGAGGATGAGATGGTTGGATGGCATCACCGACTCAATGGACATGAGTTTGAGTAAACTCTGGGAGTTAGTGATAGACAGGGAGGCCTGGTGTGCTGCAGTCCATGGGCTTGAAAAGAGTTGGACATGAATGAGTGACTGAACTGAACTGAATACAATTTATTTAACCCTATATATCTAAAATATAATTCCAGTGAATAATTAATATAAAAATTATGAATGAGCTATTTTACATTATTATTTCATACTAAATATTCAAAGTCCTTGGTGTACCTCATATGTACAACACATCTCAATTTGAACCAGTCATCCTTTAAGTGCTTGAGTGCTACAAGGGCACAGTGGCCACCATGTGGATAACATAGACCTAGAGACTGGTAGCTCTCTTCTTTCACCCAGTGTACTTCTTGGCAACATTCTACTTAAAAGCTGAGCCCAAAATGCTAATATCTATAGTATCAAGGAGACTTTCAGTTGAGTTCAGTTCAGTCACTCAGTCGTGGCCGACTCTTTTCGACCCCATGAATCGCAGCATGCCAGGCCTCCCTGTCCATCATCAACTCCCGGAGTTCACTCAGACTCACACCCATTGAGTCAGTGATGCCATCCAGCCAACTCATCCTCTGTCGTCCCCTTCTCCTCCTGCCCCCAATCCCTCCCAGCATCAGAGTCTATTCCAATGAGTCCACTCTTCACATGAGGTGGCCAAAGTACTGGAGTTTCAGCTTTAGCATCAATCCTTCCAAAGAAATCCCAGGGCTGAAATCCTTCAGAATGGACTGGTTGGATCTCCTTGCAGTCCAAGGGACTCTCAAGAGTCTTCTCCAACACCACAGTTCAAAAGCATCAATGCTTCGGCGCTCAGCCTTCTTCACAGTCCAACTCTCACATCCATACATGACCACAGGAAAAACCATAGCCTTGACTAGACAGACCTTTGTTGGCAAAGTAATGTCTCTGCTTTTGAATATGCTATCTAGGTTGGTCATAACTTTTCTTCCCAGGAGTAAGCATCTTTTAATTTCATGGCTGCAGTCACCATCTGCAGTGATTTTGGAGCCCAAAAAAATAAAATCTGACACTGTTTCCACTGTTTCCCCATCTATTTCCCAAGAAGTGATGGGACCAGATGCCACTGGACCAAAACCTCTAGGGCAATCTAGCCATGCTTCTCATATTTCCATCCTAGGCTATAATCTTATCTTATCTCATTTTATCTATTTATCTATCTATCATGTTTGTTGCCCACTTTTCTTCTACAAGTGACATTACAAATGTACACCATTATCCTTATGCCCCTATCCTTAGCTACATCTGTTCTCTCAGCAGACAACTTTGTTTCCTGCTTCACAGAGAAAATTGAGACTATCCAGAATCATCTCCTTAAATTTCCTCTACCCAGTTACTTATATTTGTATACTCTCCTTTATTATTTACTGTAAAAGGAAGAAGAAGTATGTCTTTTCCTTTTACTAATTAACCCTCCCATCTCTTGGCCACTCTAAGTTAGGAAATTTGTTTCATTATAATTCTATTTCTCTTGTATTTAATATTTTCAATATTTCTCTTTCCTGTATCCTACAGAAAAGCTCAAGTCTCTCCCATCACACACACACAAATACACAACTTTAATTACTCTCCCATCTCTTCCCTTCCTTTTTAATAAGTCTTAATAATTTCTGGAAGAAAAGCTATGACCAAATTAGACATCATATTAAAAAGCAGACACATTACTTTGCCAACAAAAGTCCATCTAGTCCAAGCTATGATTTTTCCAGTACTCATGTATGGATGTGCGAGTCAGACTATAAAGAAAGCTGAGTGCCGAAGAAATGATGCTTTAGAACTGTGGTGTTGGAGAAGACTCTTGAGAGTCCCTTTGACTGCATGGAGATCCAACCAGTCCACCCTAAAGGAAATCAGTCCTGAATATTCATTGGAAGGACTGATGCTGAAGCTGAAACTCCAATACTTTGGGCACCTGATGCGAAGACCTGACTCAGTTGAAAAGACCCTTATGCTGGGAAAGATTGAGGGCAGGAGGAGAAGCAGACAACAGAGGATGAGATGGTTGGATGGCATCACTGACTCAATGCACATGAGTTTGGGCAAGCTCTAGAAGTTGGTGATGGACAGGGAAGCCTGGCATGCTGCAGTCCACTGGGTTGCAAAGAGCAACTAAACTGAACTGAATAATCTCTATTCCCTTTATACTCTTTGCTTTGGCAAAGGACACCAATTATTTTCTAATTGGTCACAGAATCTCTCCATATGTGACTTCTCTCCATTCCCTTATTCCTGAAGCTCTCCCTTCACTTAGTCCATGTGGCAGCCAGTCCAGGTTCTCCTTATGACTCCTCAGCCCTCTTTGTTTACACATTCCTCCTGTCCAGAGTTCCTCTTTGTTCTCTTATCTGTTGGCTCTCCCTGGGCGATCTCATTCATTACTAATCATGTCTCTTCAGAGGACTCTTTAATCCCTAAATTTAGCCCA
Source organism: Bos mutus (assembly GCF_027580195.1). Classification (NCBI taxonomy): domain Eukaryota; kingdom Metazoa; phylum Chordata; class Mammalia; order Artiodactyla; family Bovidae; genus Bos; species Bos mutus. The sequence goes on along the minus strand of NC_091632.1, from coordinate 49,236,720 downwards.
GTCCTCTTTTCTAAATTCCAAACTGGAATATACAACTGCCTAACCAACATCACTTGGTTATCCCACAGGACTCATGTTCAATTTGTCCAAAGCTAATCTCAGTATCTCCTCCCATCCCAAATCCTCCTCCTCCTCAACTCCCTCTCTTCATGAACAGCACTACCACTCAACCAAGGTTCTAGAACAAAACTTGGGAGTCATCCTCAGACTCTTCTCTCTGTTCCTCTTGGGTCCCATATCCAATCCAGTCAATGACACGGATTCATTTCTTTAACAAAGCATCCTTTCCTTAACGTTTGCAGTTAACCCCAATTGTCATAGTTCACCCTCTCATCTTGTTTAGAACACTGGGTCTCCTAATAAGCCAGCGTGCCTCTACCATCAAAAATGTATTCCATTTATTTGTTCACACATCTGTTTTACTTTTGTAATCTGTAAACTCTGTAAGGACAAGGACTATGACCTTCCCATATCCAACACATAGGAAATGTTCATAAAAGAATCATTGAGTAACAGTCATTTTAATTTAATGTAAGAGAGAACAAATAAATGAAATGACTAACATGACCAAATTTATACACTTATTAACCTGGTTAATGACAGACAGTGAAACTATGCCTCTAGGTGATCAGTATTCCAGCCCACTTTGGCTAAATTACCCTCTTCAGAAGTGCCTATTTTAAGGAACACTGAAGCAAATCCTTTTGAAATCCAAGTAATCATCACTTAGTTTATCTATTTTGTGAACCGACAGTTTTGTATATCAGATTTTCTCAAACTAGGGCACACGTGTCTGAGAATGGAGTCCAAAAACTCTAAGTACTGATCCCCAAAGCTCTCAAAATACTTGCTCTGTGACTTTGATTGAAGAGAATATCCCCGTTTTATCACAGATATGAGACATCTTGCAGTGGATCCAAATGAGATGGGAGCAATCCACCAAAGGAGCATTGCATTTATAAGTGCAAGATCATAAGTGACTTCTCCAGTGGGGATATAAAGACATGCCTAATTCCCTGAAGAAATACTGAATCTTAGGGTGAATATACACAGTGTAGAAAAGACCAATTCACTCTAAACATTAGAGTTCTTACTACAGTAGATGATCTTTCATCTTATTTGCTTAAATTCTCTTACCTATTTTTAAAATATATACTCCTCTATTGCTCTATAATGCAATAATTCACATTTTAAAATATGATCTTGAGGCAAGATTCTCATTTAAAACAGAAAGAATAAACTCTGTTTACCACAACTGCAAAATCAACATTATTATTTTTTGGTTATATTTTTAAAAACCACTAATTTGTATACAGAATATACTGAATTATTGTATTAATGGGAATATTTCCTAAATAAGAATACCCTTTTACCTAAATAATTCAGATTTAAATTCTTGCCCTCTAAGGTATCTTGTTTTCCCTCCCCAAGGCTTTTATTATTAAAAAATACTTTTTTTTTTCTCATCTTCAGTCTTTAACTATAATAGCTTTTTAAAAAATAAATTTTTTTCTTTAGGCATTACATTCTAAAAGGTAATTTTATCCTCCCCCCAAATTCATTTTCTCTTCCTAGGATTTTTGTAAACATTACCTTGAAATACATAATTTACTTCTCTCTTTTTAAAATTTCCTCATTCTCTTATCTTTTCTCTGCCAAAGCAATGTTCAGAATGTATTATAGAAATTTTATTTTCTCTTATACTGCTGGAATAAAGCAATCTTTTTTTTAACCTTGAACTTTAGTCTACGTAGTTAAGTATTTTAGAAAACCACAGAAAAAAATAATTTCTATCATTGTATAGTAATTGGAATAAATGTTAGTAATCTTCAACCTTGATCTTCTGCTGGCACCTCAAACACACGTCCCAAAACAATTATCTTCCACTATTTCTCCAACCCCCACACCCTGCCTGATGCCAATGCACTTTCTCTTTGGTTTCTAGTGGCATCACTATTTTCCCAAAAGTTCATGCTAGATAATTCAGATCTATTTCTAACAATTTCATGTTATCCACAACCATTGGTCACTACCTAATTTGTTAATCTCATTTGTTAACCTGTCCCTTTATTTATTCAACAATTATTTATACCTGTAATATGTGAAGTACTGGAGCTAAAGTATGGAAATAGAGACATCAAGGCTGTATATTGTCACCCTGCTTATTTAACTTATATGCAGAGTACATCATGAGAAACGCTGGGCTGGATGAAGCACAAGCTGGAATCAAGATTGCCGGGAGAAATATCAATAACCTCAGATACACAGATGACACCACCCTTACGATAGAAAGAGAAGAAGACCTAAAGAGCCTCTTGAAGAAAGTGAAGGAGGAGAGTGAAAAAGTTGGCTTAAAACTCAACATTCAGAAAATTAAGATCATGGCATCTAGTCCCATCACTTCATGGCAAATAGATGGGGAAACAATGGAAATAGTGACAGATTTTATTTTGGGGGGACTCCAAAATCACTGCAGATGGTGACTGCAGACATGAAATTAAAAGACACTTGCTCCTGGGAAGAGACGTTATGACCAACCGAGATAGCATATTAAAAAGCAGAGACATTACTTTGCCAACAAAGGTCCGTCTAGTCAAGGCTATGGTTTTTCCTGTGGTCATGTATGGATGTGAGAGTTGGACTGTGAAGAAGGCTGAGCGCTGAAGAATTGATGCTTTTGAACTATGGTGTTGGAGAAGACTCTTGAGAGTCCCTTGGACTGCAAGGAGATCCAACCAGTCCATTCTGAAGGATATCAGCCCTGGGTGTTCTTTGGAGGGAATGATGCTAAAGCTGAAGCTCCAGTACTTTGGCCACCTCATGTGAAGACTTGACTCATTGGAAAAGACTCTGATGCTGGGAGGGATTGGGGGCAAGAAGAGAAGGGGACGACAGAGGATGAGATGGCTGGATGGCATCACTGACTCAATGGACGTGAGTCTGAGTGAACTCCGGGAGTTGGTGATGGACAGGGAGGCCTGGCATGCTGCGATTCATGGGGTCGCAAAGAGTCGGACTCGACTGAGCAACTGATTTGATCTGATCTGAATATATTTCTTACCTATTTCAAAGTTTTTATTGATGCCACATCCTATTTGGTGAGTGAATTCATTCAAATATCTAAAGGAGCATTTTGTAACAAGTTCTCTTTGAGGAGTATATTAGAATAAAACAAGATTCAAGGACAAATGTTTGATGGGTACTTTATTGAGAGTTTTTGTTTTGTTTTGTTTGAATGTGTATGTTTTTATCTCAGGCAAGGATAAGTATTTCATCACACCTGTTTAAAAAAAAAAATATTTCATACTAACACTATATAGACATGCTTCATACTATAGGGTTTTGGTAACTTGATTCTTCCAATAATTGCCATGCAACACACAACTGGAACTGGAAATGAATCCAGGCCCTGCCTGTGGATACGGCCCGGGCCTGCCTCATTATGGCTTTCCCTCCATTCAAGTGAATGTCCATGTTATTCTCCTTAATCTCCGCAAGTAGTGCACCTGGCTTGGCTAAGAGGAAAAGCACACCCTCTCTGTACTTGCCCGGGGACACAGAATAACCACATTCCAGAGATTTTCCAGGGACTTTAACCTTGATCTTTGTGCCACTCAATATTACCAAATATTGATTTAATAAAGAAAATGTATAGAGATTGCTTCAAGGAAATAGAAACAACATACCCTTCCTTTTAAAGCTCTGTCTCTGCACTGCACTACCTCTTGTTTAGGACTAGGGATCATGCTGATTTCTCATACAATTGTTGCCCACTGGTTGATACCACCAGCTTCTTAATAAGAATAGCCTATGAAACCTGCTGCCATTGAAGACATTGAGTGCTAGATCACATAGGGCCTTCTTCCAGGATCCATGAAAGAATTTCCTCTTAGGCATCAGGAAAAGTTAGGATTTTGAGAAAACAAGTTTGTTTATGCCATGGACACTGCTAGTCATACAGCTTGATAGTGCAGAAGTCTAAAACAGCACGTACATTGTGGCCTTTGTGTAAAAGTACAGGATTTCACGGTGTGCGTTCTACCATGAGTGAGAAAATGGCACGTTTTCTCATCTCCTCACTCATTTTAATTTGTCTTACCATCTTGCATAGTGTTGTTTCTAATCTACCTTAAATAATAACTGGAAAAAAGGAAATTTAAATAAACAAATAAATAAATGTATTAATGGCAATGTTGTAAGCTTTTTAAAAGATATATAAAGTTAGCCTATAATAAAATATCTGCTTATATACAATTGCAACTATTATATGGATATGTAAGTGCAGACATTCTTGTTGCAGGCACTCAAACAATGAATATTTTAAAATCACAAAACTTCTATCTATGTGCTAAATATCTTACTTTCTGAAAGATTTATTTACTTTTATAAAACTAAACTCATAAAGTCCTTGCATGATCATCGCTCTATTTATTTAACAACCTGTATCAAAAGGAGTCCCATATTTACATGAATGCTGTGATACATCAGTGCATGCCGTTCAGCGATTTTCAAAATATATTTAAAAATATTTGATTCTGCTTTTAAAATATGATAAAAAGCTGGTTGTGAAAGGCAACAAATAGTATATATACAGTCTCAATCTCTCAAATGTGACAAGACCGTAACAAAACTAGACAGTGAATGCTGGTAAGTCAAGTTGATGAATGTCGCTCACTGTAATGCATGTAATGCCTACTGTTTACTATCTCCTCGGGTTAATTAGTATTCTGAATAGTACATAACTCTCATATATATTGATGCACTTATGAACCAAAAAAAATCCTGCTATTCAAAGAAAATACAAAGGAAACCATGTAATCATTTAAGTCATAGTCTATTATGCTACCACTGTGGCTTTAGAAAGGACAAAACAAATTATAAATGAATACCATTTGTCCTCTGACCCAGTAATTTCACCTGTAGGAATTTATTCAAAGGTAATAATAAAAATAATAAATAAAATATTAAAATAAAATAATAAAATTAGAAAATAATAAAAACCTGTGAAGTATTTATTTATAAATCTGATCCTTGCAGTATCCTTGACATAAAAATAAATCAACAGTAGAAGAATTGTTACCTAATACATATGCTGGAATACTATGCAATTCTTAATAATCAGGTTAAGGAAGTGACTTAATGACATTAGAAGAGATCACAACATATTTTTAATTAAATAAGGAAGCTACAAAATTGTAAATACTGCATGACCTTAATTTTACTTTTATAATAATATGCTGAGAAAAGAAGAGAAGCAAAAGATAAAGGAGAAAAGGAAAGATATACCCATTTGAATGCAGAGTTCCAAAGAACAGCAAGGAAACATAAGAAAGCCTTCCTCAGTGATCAATGCAAAGAAATAGAGGAAAACAATAGAATGGGAAAGACTAGAGATTTCTTCAAGAAAATTAGAGATACCAAGGGAACATTTCATGCAAAGATGGGCTCAATAAAGGACAGAAATGGTATGGACTTAACAGAAGCAGAAGATATTAAGAAGAGGTGGCAAGAAAACACAGAAGAACTATACAAAAAAGATCTTCATGACCCAGATAACCACAATGGTGTGATCACTCACCTAGAGCCAGACATCCTGGAATGTGAAGTCAAGTGGGCCTTAGGAAGCATCATTATGAACAAAGCTAGTGGAGGTGAAGGAATTCCAGTTGAGCTCTTTCAAATCCTAAAAGATGATGCTGTGAAAATGCTATACTCAATATACCAGCAAATTTGGAAAACTCAGCAGTGGCCACAGGACTGAAAAAGGGCAGTTTAATCCCAATCCCAAAGAAGGCAAGGTCAAAGAATGTTCAAACTACTGCACAATTGTACTCATCTCACATGCTAGCAAGTAATGCTCAAAATTCTCCAAGCCAGGCTTCAACAGTATGTGAACTGTGAATACAGTTGTTCCAGATGTTCAAGCTGGATTCAGAAATTCCAGATGTTCAAGCTGGATTCAGAAAAGTCAGAGGAACCAGAGATCAAACTGCCAACGTATGTTGGATCAAAGAAAAAGCAAAAGAGTTTCAGAAAAACATCTGCTTTATTGACTATGCCAAAGTGTTTGGCTGTGAGGATCACAAGAAACTGTGGAAATTTCTTCAAAAGATGGGAATACCAGACCACCTTACCTGCCTCCTGAGAAATCTGTATGCAGGTCAAGAAGCAACAGTTAGAACTTGACATGGAACAACAGACTGTTTCCAAATCAGGAAAGGAGTATGTCAAGGTGGTGTATCATCAGCCTGCTTATTTAACTTATATGCAGAATACATCATGCAAAATGCCAGGCTGGCTGAAGCACAAGCTGGAATCAAGGTTGCTGGGAGAAATATCAATAACCTCAGATACACAGATGACACCACCCTTACGATAGAAAGAGAAGAAGACCTAAAGAGCCTCTTGATGAAAGTGAAAGAGGAGAGTGAAAAAGTTGGCTTAAAACTCAACATTCAGAAAATTAAGATCATGGCATCTAGTCCCATCACTTCATGGCAAACAGATGGGGAAACAATGGAAACAGTGTCAGATTTTATTTTGGGAGGACTCCAAAATCACTGCAGATGGTGACTGCAGACATGAAATTAAAAGAAGCTTACTTCTGGGAAGAAAGGCTATGACCAACCTAGACAGCATATTAAAGAGCAGAGACATTATTTTGCCAACAAAGTCTATCTAGTCAAAGCTATGGTTTTTTCAGTAGTCATGTATGGATGTGAGAGTTGGACTATAAAGAAAGCTGAGTGCTGAAGAATTGATGCTTTTGAACTGTGGTGTTGGAGAAGACCCTTGAGAGTCCCTTGGACAGCAAGGAGAGCCAACCAGTCAATCCTGAAGGAAATCAGTCCTGAATATTCATTGGAAGGACTGATGCTAAAACTGAAACTCCAGTACTTTGAGTACCTGATGCAAAAAAGTGACTCATTGGAAAGACTCTGATGCTGGAAAAGATTGAAGGCAGGAGGAGAAGGGGAAAACAGAGAATGAGATGGTTGGATGGCATCACTGACTCGATGGACATGAACTTGAGCAAGCTCCGGGAGTTGGTGATGGACAGGGAAGCCTGGGGTGCTGCAGCCCACGGGGTTGCAAAGAGTCAGACATGACTGTGCAACTGAACTGAATATACGTAAATATGGTTTGAGACCAAAAGGCATTTATTTCTGAAAAGTAGAAAAACTGACAGGCAACGTTTAACAGGAAGATTCCTACGTGTTGTTTCTCATAAATCCTCTGTTCCTTATCAGTTCCTGGCAACAGGAACGAGTGGAACAGCATGCCGCTCCCAGGACTGAGGTCATAGGATGAAACACATGCATGAATCTCCTTCAGGAAACATTCTCCTTACGACAATACTGCTTAGTCTTGATCCTCTTTCTTGAGATACGGGTTGTCTCCTGACCTTATGACCATTGTTAATCCCTTGTTCCCTTGACAACGGTTGCTGTACCTTTGGTTTTCTGATCTTTATCATTGTTGAAAGAAATTCCTTGTACAACAGCCTATATATACTCACAGAAAGATCATTAAAGCACCCCTGCTCCACCAGAGGCTTGGGTCCCGTGTCTTTCTCTCTCTCTCTCTCCCCCTCTCTCTCTCTCCCTCCGGCTAATTCTCTGGAGTATGGAAACCCGCCAAGCTCATTCTCCTGCCCAGGCTTTCGAGACATCCTCGAGAGGGCGCCCTGTGCCTTTGTGAATGGTGCAAGGGTTTTACTGGTTCTCTGCATAAACCAGAGAACATTAGCTTCATTCTCTCTTTCACTTTCTTATTGTCGACTCTGGACCACCAGATTCCAGTCCATTAAAGGACTGCAACAATAGCAATTTTTAAATTTTTGTAAGTTGGCTCGTGGTTCTTTTATATAATTTTCCTTACTTCGATTTCTTTGGGGGGTAGGGGTAATAAACATGAACTACTTTAGAAATTCAGGAAAAAACGATAAAAAGTACATCAAAAAGTGATTCATTTCACTAGCTGCAGAACAGAAATGTCTTCAGTTTTAGTGTGCCTGATTTGAGGACTTATATTGAAGTAGATTTGGGACGTGGGGAGAGAGGCAATACAAAAAATTATAGGCCATGAAAATTATAGGTCACTCACACCAAATAACATCTGGCACTGACATTTCACAGGAAGGATGCAAGTTAACTATTTCTACCAAAATAATCTGAATAATGAGTCCTATTTGGATACTTTAATACTGGCAATCAAAGTTTGAAGTGCACATAATCTGTTAAATTACTGTGTTCTCTATTTGGGGAAACAAGGGAAATCAACAATGGACTCTGTGGTAATGAACATGAGTTTCTCTGTTGCAATTACAGCCTCAGGACCCAGTCATTGCTTGTTGATAATTCTTAATGGTCCACTTTTGAATTCCATCAGAAAAGGGAAGAAAATTTTTTTATAAATTGAGAATAAGTTTATGCATAATTCTTGACCCTGAAATGTGATACCCACAGGATTTGAGTCTATGAGGAAAACTGTAGGTGCTCCTCAAAGCTAGAGGTCCCAAGTAAAAGCAAAAGTTAGAAAAAGACTGGATAACTCAGATGATTGGACATGTATTAGGATGGCCCTTGCTCTTAACCAAGCCTAAGTCAAGTGAAGCCAGAAGTAGAAAGTATACACATATAACCTCAACCAGTGTGATATTTATTTATTAAAATGAGCAAGCTAAAGTCCATTCCTATTCATCAGAGAAATTAGAAAAAAACCAAAAAACTCCTGTAAAATGCCTGTATCATTCATTGTGTAGACAATGAGTAACACAGGAGTTCAAAGGAAATCAAATGTAACTCAAGGTTGGAGCACTCTGTAGTGTCTTAAAGGAAAAACAGTACCTAGAAAAGAAGGGAAAAGTGAATATGGTATATGCAACCCAACTTGGATAAATTTCCTCTCTAGCAGTTTTGTAAGTGTGACATAACTAGAGCTCTGACTGAGGACTGAGTAGCATCAGGAGAGAAATGGTTAGCAGCCCCTGGGTCTTGTCCAAAATGTCTGTAAGATATTTACTTCATTAGACATTTGGCCCACATCAAAAGGTTCTGGAAATTTGGTTCTACTCAGAATGCGTATTTGGTTCTTGCCAAATGGTTTTGCACAGGAAAAACAGCAAGGACCTTTTGGCATGGATCAAATGCCCTATGGATATTTTGGACAGGACCAAATGTCCTGCAAAGACAGAAACTATTAAGTCTGAACAACTTACAGCAACTAGAAAACAGCATACTAACCAGGTAGCAAAGCTTCAGAAGATAACAGAGTGAGGAATCCTGAGAGATCACATTTATTCTGAAATGTATAATTAACCCTCTCTGAGTGAGAACAAGTTTTTTTTTTTCCTTTTTAATCCATTTCTATTTTACTTTTTACATTAAATGTCTTATATTTGAGTTTTACTTAAAATGTAGGGGAAGGTCTTTCTGAAAAGATTCTAACGCCCTACTGAAAAGATTCTATTGCAAACTACAGAATCCTTTTATGATACACATAGTGAATTCCTAAATTTACTGTGAGCTAACATTTTCATTATATTTTAACTGCTTTCAAAAAGATTCTGGCTATACTTACTACGGAGGAGCAATGATTATTGTTTTGCTCTCCAGTGTCACCGATCAAAAATCACAATACAAAGGTTGTCTGTGTGCTTATTTTAAGGATCCCTGAAGTCCCTTTCTTTGGCCATGCAAGTGGGAGGACTGTCTCACACAGATATAAATAAAACGCTTTACTAACAACATCCTGAGAACACCATGGCTCAGTACTATTCATGCCAAATGTAACTGATCCTGGGCTCAAGCTTGGGGCTGGTGTCAGTGGCTTTTACCTATTGAGAACTTTGCAAGGTGGCAGGCTCTTACATGTCCCCAAATGGTAATTTCCCAGGGACTTTAGAAGGTTTAAAAATATTTTCCTTCCATCTCAACACAAAGACTACTGTCTTTAAGTAATACCACTAGCAGTTGACATTTGAAACTAACAGGCAGCACATGTGCATGAGGGTGATAAGACCTGGCACATGCTGCTGTGGCCTCCTGGGATTTTAGAACACTACCAGCTCCAGCTGGCAGCCGTGACGCACGGCCCAGTGTGCACTGCTTTGGGGAAACTCGAGCCCCGCCCTCTGACTGTGACGGGGACATGTCTGATTGCAATATGGTTATTTTTGAAGACGTGTGAAACAAATGATCTCCTATATGAATTAAAAAAAAATGGAAAGAAAAAAAAGAGGTAAAATGTTAAGCTAAGAGATCTTAATGGGAACAGTATTATCTGGTGGAAAACAGTTAAAGCAGCCAAAGGGAGAATAAAGGACCATTCAGTTCAGTTCAGTTCAGTTGCTCAGTTGTGTCCAACTCTTTGCGACCCCATGAATCGCAGCACGCCAGGCCTCCCTGTCCATCACCAACTCCCGGAGTTTAGGAGGAATATTTTTTTAAATAAAAAAGGAAATCAATGAGAGAAATGAGACTAAAAGGGAAAATTTCTTGTGAGGATCATTCAGAAAAACGTACTGGAGAAAGGTACTGATATGGGGAAGGGAAAATGAAAACCAGTTAAATGTTAAAATTACAGAAAGGAAAAGAGAAGGGAAAAGGGAAGGGAAGGAAAAAGAAAGGGAAGGAAAGAAAGAAAATAAAGAAGGAAAGAAACAAAAAGAAAGAAAGAAAGAAAGAAAGGCGTAATGGTCCATTATGAAAGAAAAAATATAGCTACCAAATTTCCCCAATCCCAAGATGGCACCTATGGAATAAAAGGCAAGGGATGAGAAGCTGGAGGTGGAAGAAGAGGGGTGGACACAGTACTTTGCCATGATAGAAGATGCTAGGGCCAGAGGAGCAAGGAAAGCCAAAAACCTCCCAGGGAAAACAAAATTCAAAATGCTAGAAGAGTCAGGAAAAGTACCAAACCCAAAAGGATACATAGGTAAGCATCTTCAAAACAGCTAAAATTTTATGAGTGACAGTTTCATGATGGGTAACTGAAATGAACTACAGTATCAGAAAGCTAATTTTTAGACTGATGTCTACAAAGAGATCACTCTCACCTTCAAAATATCTCTTGTTAAAATTGTCACAGACAGAAACCATACTGAAGAGGTTAGAGACTGACTCAGCAAGAGAATTATATTCTTAGGTGCTTTGTGGACCTTCAAAATGTTTCCTGCACTTTATGCAATTATAATTTGGAGAAAAAATGTTACTGAGATTTTTCAATCACTAAAAAAGTTTCAAGATGGAACCAGGCAAAAAAAGAGTTCAAATCCAGACTTCGTCTTTGATAGGAAAATGTCCTTTCAGGAAAAAAATTAAAAGATATTTTTTAAAGTTTGTAAATAAGTCTTTCTGAGCCTTGATTTCATTCTTCATCTATAAAATGGGCACCAGAAAATCTACTGTTAAAGACATTGAGCATAAAGCAAGTAAACATAAGGCTTCTGGGTCAAAGACTAGATATAGTAGCCACAAAAAATAGTTCATGAAATACGTGTTTAGGCAATAGAAAGTGAAATGTACTAATATTTTATCCTCCACTAACATTCGTCTTTTGGGGGAAAAAAGTACAATGAGTACCTACTATGTGCCAGACACTCTTCCTGATATATTGGTGAGAAAATAATACAAAAAATTCCTTCCTTCCTAGACTTTATATGCCACTGGGGAAAAAAAAAATGTGTTCAATAAATTATATAGTATGTTTAGAACCTAAAACTTATTACAGAAAAAAGTAAAACAAAATAGGGTAGAATAAGCAATTGACCTCTTTTATGTGAGACATTCAAGTACAAGCGCTCCTCAGCACAACTAACTGATGTGAGGAAGAACCAATCTGGATCCTCCAAGTAAAGTTTTGATGTTTGATACATGGATGGCACTCTGTTATTGTTATCCAAAAGCTGAAATAAGCTACGTTTGCTCCAAGAATCTTACCTTGAAATATTCTAACAACTGTATTCCATTTTCATATTATTCTTAATATCAAAGAGTAATAGAAAACCTCTTTTGCCAACCTAAAGAAAATGAAAACACTAATTCAAAAAGATATATGCATTGTAATGTTCATAGCAGCATTATTTATAATAGTCAAGATACGGTAGCAACCTAAGTGTTTATCAGCAGATGAATGGATAAAGACGTGTACACACACACACAGACACACACACAATAGAATATTAACCATAAAAAGAATGAAATGTTGACATTTGCAACAACATGGATGGACCTGGAGGGTATTACACTTAGTGAGGTAAATCAGAGAAAGAAAGACAAATACTATATGCTTTTATTTATATGTGGAATATAAAAAATAAAACAAATAAATGAATGTACCAAAACAGAAAGAGATTCACAGATACAGAGAACAAACTAGTGGCTACCGTGAAAAGAGGAAAGCAGGAAGGGGCAACACAGAGGTAGGGAATTAAGAGATATGAACGACTATATATAAAGTAAATAGGCCACAAAGACATTAGCACAGGGAATATAGTCAATATTTTATAATACCTTAAATGGAGTACAACTATATACATACTGAATCGCTATGTTACATAGCTGAAACTAATATTATAAATTAACTATACTTTAATTAAATTAATTAATTTAAAAAATAAGTAAAACACAGCCATTTCTTTTGACTTCACAGCAAAAGTACTGATTAAGGCCATGTTCATTATCAGTCTTCAGAGGCTGTCCGTAAGGCATTCCCCATATCCCTGTGGTCTTATTTTACCTATTTTCCCTTGCCTGTTTTGCCATTAGAACAAAAACTCTGCAAAGACAGGGATTTTTGTATTTTTTTTTCACTGCAGTATTCGTTGGCCTAGTATTGCCTGACATGTAAGAAGTTCTTGGTGCATGGCTGAATGAATGAAAGGAAGTAATTAAGAATTGCTTTTAGAAAGGAACCACCATTTAGGAAATCATTAAGATACTTCCATAATTAATAAAAGGCCTGGAATTCAGAGATTAGACATTTGTGGTTTCAAGTACTTAAAATATTGAAGGTGTGTGACATATAATAAAACACTGCAGAGGCTTGTGAATGGGAGCAAATCACTTATCAAGGGAGCTGCCCAGCTTCTGACATAAATAAATGGTTGTTTTATCATTTTCTACTCATGACTGAGCACATCTGTATGTGGCAAGTTATTTGCTAGAGTAGTGCAAGAACTACTTCCCTAGGTCAGGAAGATTCCCCTGGAGAAGGAAATGGCAACTCACTCCAGTATTCTTGTCTGGAAAATACCATGGATGGAGGAGCCTGGTGGGCTACACCCCATGGAGTCTCAAAGAGTTGGACACAAATGAACAACTAACAGTACAAGAGTCAAGATCTCAGGATGTAGCCCTCTTACTTCATAAAAGTAATTTTAATATAATAAAATTCTGATCCCTAATCTAACAATGCAGAGCAGCCTGGTGAAGTGGTCAGAGTATAGAAATGGCTTAAACTGAGTGAGTGACCTGGACAGGTCACTGCATTTTCCATGCAGTTTCCTCACAGATAAAAAGGGAAAGACAGTAACATCCGTAAATAACAGTACCTATATCTCACCAAATTATTTTTAGGACCAAGTGAAGTAATGTATATTTAATTGCTTTAAAAACTGAAAAAGAATTTTGGAAAAAGATATTCTCAAAATATAAGCTATGGTTAATATTCAGAAATATTCCAGGTTTATGCAAGACTTGGAATTATATTCTTATTTATATTTAAGAATGTAATTCTGAATGAATCCTTACTTTTCATGTCTGGTTAACTCTATCATTATGATGATAAAATTGCTTATTTTCAAAACTTTTACAAAACAAACAAATCTTACATACACCTTCCTGGATGTCAACATTCTTTAAAACATTCTTTTCTTTTAAAGAATGTCATTCATCAGTGTTTTATAGTTTTCTATATATGGGTCTTTAGTTTCTTTACGTAGATATTTCCTAAGTATTTTATTCTTTTCGTTGCAATGGTGAATGGCATTGTTTCCTTAATTTCTCTTTCTATTTTCTCATTATTAGTGTATAGGAATGCAAGGGATTTCTGTGTGTTGATTTTATATCCTGCAACTTTACTATATTCATTGATTAGCTCTAGTAATTTTCTGGTGGAGTCTTTAGGGTTTTCTATGTAGAGGATCATGTCATCTGCAAACAGTGAGAGTTTTACTTCTTCTTTTCCAATATGGATTCCTTTTATTTCATTTTCTGCTCTGACTGCTGTGGACAAAACTTGCAAAACTATGTTGAATAGTAGTGGTGAGAGTGGGCACCCTTGTCTTGTTCCTGACTTTAGGGGAAATGCTTTCAATTTTTCACCATTGAGGATAATGTTTGCTGTGGGTTTGTCATATATAGCTTTTATTATGTTGAGGTATGTTCCTTCTATTCCTGCTTTCTGGAGAGTTTTTATCATAAATGGATGTTGAATTTTATCAAAGGCTTTCTCTGGTATACACGTGTACCTATAGCGGATTCATGTTGATATATGGCAAAACCAATACAATATTGTAAAGTTTAAAAATAAAAAAAAGGCTTTCTCTGCACCTATTGAGATAATCATATGGCTTTTATTTTTCAATTTGTTAATGTGGTGTATTACATTGATTGATTTGCAGATATTGAAGATTCCTTGCATCCCTGGGATAAAGCCCACTTGGTCATGGTGTATGATCTTTTTGATGTGTTGTTGGATTCTGATTGCTAGAATTTTATTAAGGATTTTTGCATCTATGTTCATCAGTGATATTGGCCTGCAGTTTTTTTGTTTTGTTTTTTTTTTTGTGGCATCTTTGTCAGATTTTGGTATTAGGGTGATGATGGCCTCATAGAATGAGTTTGGAAGTTACCTTCCTCTGCAATTTTCTGGAAGAGTTTGAGTAGGATAGGTGTCAGCTCTTCTCTAAATTTTTGGTAGAATTCAGCTGTGAAGCCATCTGGACCTGGGCTTTTATTTGCTGGAAGATTTCTGATTACAGTTTCAATTTCCATGCTTGTGATGGGTCTGTTAAGATTTTCTATTTCTTCCTGGTTCAGTTTTGGAAAGCTGTACTTTTCTAAGAATTTGTCCATTTCTTCCACGTTTTCCATTTTATTGGCATATAATTGCTGACAGTAGACCTATATACAGAAAACTATAAGACACTGATGAAAGAAATCAAAGAGGACACTAATAGATGGAGAAATATACCATGTTCATGGATCGGAAGAACCAATATAGTGAAAATGAGTATACTACCCAAAGCAATCTATAGATTCAATGCAATCCCTATCAAGCTACCAATGGTATTTTTCACAGAGCTAGAACAAATAATTTCACAATTTGTATGGAAATACAAGAAACCTCGAATAGCCAAAGCAATCTTGAGAAAGAAGAATGGAACTGGAGGAATCAAGCTCCCTGACTTCAGGCTCTACTACTAAGCCACAGTCATCAAGACAGTATGGTACTGGCACAAAGACAGAAATATAGATCAATGGAACAAAATAGAAAGCTCAGAGATAAACCCACACACCTATGGACACCTTACCTTGACAAAGGAGGCAAGAATATACAATGGAGAAAACATAATCTCTTTAACAAGTGGTGCTGGGAAAACTGCTCAACCACTTGTAAAAGAATGAAACTAGAACACTTTCTAACACCATACACAAAAATAAACTCAAAATGGATTAAAGATCTAAACATAAGACCAGAACCTATAAAACTCTTAGAGGAGAACATAGGCAAAACACTCTGACATAAATCACAGCAGGATCCTCTATGACCCACCTCCCAGAATATTGGAAATAAAAGCAAAAATAAACAAATGGGATCTAATTAAAATTAAAAGCTTCTGCACAACAAAAGAAACTATAAGCAAGGTGAAAAGACAGCCTTCAGAATGGGAGAAAATAATAGCAAATGAAGCAACTGACAAACAACTAATCTCAAAAATATACAAGCAACTCCTGAAGCTCAATTCCAGAAAAATAAATGACCCAATCAAAAAATGGGCCAAAGAACTAAATAGACATTTCTCCAAAGAAGACATACAGATGGCTAACAAACACATGAAAAGATGCTCAACATCATTCATTATCAGAGAAATGCAAATCAAAACCACTATGAGGTACCATTTCATGTCAGTAAGAATGGCTGCAATCTGAAAGTCTACAAGCAATAAATGCTGGAGAGGGTGTGGAGAAAAGGGAACCCTCTTACACTGTTGGTGGGAATGCAAACTAGTACAGCCACTATGGAGAACAGTGTGGAGATTCCTTAAAAAACTGGAAATAGAACTGCCATACGACCCAGCAATCCCACTGCTGGGCATACACACCGAGGAAATCAGAATTGAAAGAGACACATGTACCCCAATGTTCATCGCAGCACTGTTTATAATAGCCAGGACACGGAAGCAACCTAGATGTCCATCAGCAGATGAATGGATAAGAAAGCTGTGGTACATATACACAATGGAGTATTACTCAGCCATTAAAAAGAATACATTTGAATCAGTTCTAATGAGGTGGATGAAACTGGAGCCTATTATACAGAGTGAAGTAAGCCAGAAAGAAAAACACCAATATAGTATACTAACGCATATATATGGAATTTAGAAAGATGGTAATGACAACCCTGTATGCGAGACAGCAAAAGAGACACAGATGTATAGAGCAGTCTTTTGGACTCTGTGGGAGAGGCAGAGGGTGTGATGATTTGGGAGAATGGCATTAAAACATCTATAATATCATATAAGAAACAAATCACCAGTCCAGGTTCGATCCAGGATACAGGAAGCTTGGGGCTGGTGCACTGGGATGATCCAGAGGGATGGTATGGGGAGGGAGGTGGGAGGGGGGCTTCAGGATGGGGAACACATGTACACCTGTGGCGGATGCATGTTGATGTATGGCAAAACCAATACAATATTGTAAAGTAAAAAAAAATAATAATTTTAAAAATTAAAAAAAAATAAAAAGCACATGGGAAAAAAATAATGTCATTCATTCTTTAAAAGAAAGAAAAGACAGAAAAACCATAAAATGTTTCAAAATCAAATCAAATGTATGTCTGGCAGAAGGACAGACACTACAGATCAATGGGAGAGCCCGGCAATAAACCCATATGTCTACTGTCATCTGATTTCCAACAAGGACGCCAAAACCATTCAATGCGGAAACAACAGTCTTTTCAACAAATGATGCTAAGAGAACTAAATAGCCACATACAAAAGAATGAAGTTTGATCCTTACCATCACACCAAATACATATTTTTAACTATTGATAAAAACAAAGACGTAAGAGTAAAAACTAAAACTGTAAAAATTTTAGAAGACAACATAGGGGTAAAACCTTCATGACCATAGATGTGGCAAAAAGGATTTAAAAATACATCAAAAGCACAAGCAACAAAAGAAAAAAATACATAAACTGGACTTTGCTAAAATTAAAAACTTTTGTGCTTCAAAGGACACCATCAAGACAGTAAAATGACAATCAACAGAATGGGAAAAAATGTTTGCAAGTTATATGTCTGATTGGGGACTTTATCTAGAATATACAAAGAACTCTTATAACTCAATAATAAAAAGACAAAAGACCCAGTTTAAAACAGATAAAAGAACTAAATAGATAATTTCTCCAAGGAAGATACATACATGGATAATAAGTATATGAAAAAATACTTGATATCATTAGTCAACAGAGAAATGCAAATCAAAACCAATGGCATAGTTAACATCAAAAAATCAGATAACAAGTATTGATGAGAATGTGGAGAAACCAAGGCTTTAGTATACTGTGCAGAGCCTGGTGGGCTGCCGTCCATGGGGTGGTACAGAGTCGGACATGACTGAAGTGACTTAGCAGCAGCAGCAGCAGCAGTAATGTCGAATGGTGCAGTCACTTTGAACAGTCTGGCAGATCTTCAAACACAGAGTTACCGTATGACCCAGCAGTACTCATCCCAGGCATATACCCAAGAGAACGTCCTCACAAAAATTTGTACACAGTGTTTACAGTAGTATTATTCATAATGACCAGGGAAGGGAAACAACCCAAATGTTCATCAAGTGACGAACGGATAAAGTAATGTGGTATAGATTCTAAATGAATATTATTCAGTCAGAAAAAGAAAGTTCCAAATACATGGCACAACAGGGATGAACCTTGAAAACACTGTGCTATAGGAAAGAAGACAGTCACAATAGACGACGTATTACAAGGTTTGCTTCATGTGAAACGTCCAGAGCAGGCGAATCTACAGAGGGGAGGAGAAGATCAGTGGTTGCTCAGGACTGAGGCATAGGAAGGAAATAGCATAAGGTATGGGGTTTATTTTTGAGGTGATATTCTAAATGTTCAAAATAGACTGTGGTAATGGTTGCACATATGTGTAAATATACTAAAAACTACTGGACTGTACATTTTGAAACAGGTAAGTTGAATTGTATGTGAAACTATATCTCAATAGTGCTGTTAAAAAAGCAAATGTATATAATTTAGTTTTTACAAACTACACAAAAAGATTTTTTCCTCTCCCCCTCTCTCTCTTTTTTCAATCTCTCTAAAAATTAATTTACCATACAGCCTATCTGGGTTATTACTGTTTCTAAAGATGTCTTTTCATTGTCTTTGTTTTGATTATGCAAAGTGTGACAGATAATAGCAATTAAAAATTGCTAAATATAAATATTTAAAGCTAAATAATCCATTTATTTTCTTCCTTATTTCTCAAACATAATGCCCTTGCAGTCTTTAAATCTTGGCCAGTATCATACAGTAAGGGTGCAGAATATGATTGAGTAGCAATAATCATAATAATCTCCCTAACTCTGATGACAATAATAATGCTATCTATTAATAATGTCAATTAAGTGTTCACTGTGCTAGGGAATTTACATGAATAATTTCATTTATACTTTACAATAATAATCCCAAGAGGTAGATATCATTATCCCAATTTCACAGGTGAAGAAACTAAAATTTTGAGAGGTTACCTACCTGGACCAACAGCAACTGGTGTATGTGGAATGTGCACTCAGATAACAAAACTCAAGATCTTAACCACCTTGATATACTTCTTGGATAATATTGTGTACACAAATAAAAATCATGTAACAACATTTCTGAGAGTTTCAATTTTTAAAACTGCAAATTATGTCCCCAAGCCATGTACAGGAAAAGATCTAATTCACCAAAAGTTCAACAAAAATAAAAATTTCACAGTTGGAAGGAGCACCATAAATCATTTAGTTTGATGACAACTTCACAGGAGTAATAAAACTGAGGATTTTGGGACTTTTGTTTAATGCTTACAAAATAAGGTAATCTCAATAGTGATGCTTTTCCTATGGTTAAGACTGATTTAAAACTCATTCATTCATTCACTTATTCATTAAGCCATTTTTCATCTCAGTCAACAACTGTATATTAAATGTCAGCTACATGCTAGGTTACAGACCCTAGAAAGTCAAAGAAGAATATGACAGTTCTAGTTCTCAAGGAGCTCACAGTCTGGGAGGGAGGTGGTTTTAAGCAATACATGTGAACTAGTATCCGTAACATAATGTGATAAGCAACACTGAATATACATGGTAGGGAGTTATGAGTCTGTTGGAAAGGTTAGGGAAAACTTCACCAAGAAAATCATTAGAGATAAATTGTTCTTTTCCAGGAAGAGGGTGGAGAAATTTAACATGGAATGGTCAGAAATTGCAAGTACTAACATATATACTTTAGAACTGATTGGAACAAAGCCACTGAAAGTGGGAAATTGTTATTAGCATGTCTCTTTATTCTGATGTTCTGACATCTGGGCTTTACAGACCCTGGAAAGTCCAAGCAATCCATAGCATCCCCTCCCAAACTCCCACCCCACACACACCCTCTCCTCCTCTATCAGGCATATGTACTCCTGGCCAATATTTCCCTGCCCGTACTACCCTAGGGCCAGGTACCAGATAACTTAGAACAGCCCCCTACACCCCAAAATTCGCTAAAGTTATTAAAACCAGCAATCCTAAGCCTGCTTACCTGTCCTTCCACAGAAGTCACAATAGACTTGCCCATACTCCCTGCTGCCACCCTACTTCTGCTTCTCGACTAACTCTGGTGCTTTCCCCCATGGCTCTGTGTGGGATGGCACGCCTCTTCCTCTTCAGAACTGCAAATACCTTTCCAGTAGCAAGCTGTCTCCTGATCTGCAGACTTTACCATTCATGAGTAATGATAAAACCTACATTTTAAAACAGTTCTACTTCATAACTAGAAAGGGCTAAGATAGTATATGGCCTTGTCTGTCTTACTGAGGTATTTTAAACTACTCAGCAAACACTGGAAGCAAAAGAATGGTTTCAAGAAGGAGCATACTATGATGAGAATTAAAAAAGAAAATTACTCAGGTAGCAGTGTGCTTACTGAAGTGGAGGGAAGTCATTCTGAATGTAAGGAAACTAGGTAGAAAATTACTGTGTAAAATAGGAAGTGGAGAAAATCTCTAGACCTTTTTTTCTGTTCCTGCACTGTTTAATCTATTCCCCCCACACAGAAACTAGAGATACTGTCAAAACACGTCAGGTCATGTCCTCTGCTCAGACTTGTCAATGGGCCTCTATTTTACTCAGCGTAAAAGCCAAAGTCCTTTCAGTGGCATGCAGTGCTCCAACACAGACTTTCTTCCCATCCCTTCCCATCGCCTGCTGTGCTCCCCATGGTCATTCTGCTCCAGCCACACTGTGCCCCTAGCTTCTTCAAGCACACCAGGCACTGCAACTCTGAAAGTTGCTATTCCCTTGACTGAGATCACTAGATGACTCTTACCTTCTTCAAGTCTATATTCAATGTCCATTCCCCCACTTCTATTTCCTTTCCTGCTTGATTTTTCTCCCATAGCACATACTATCATTGGCCATACTTAACATTTTACTTATTTATTCTGCTCATGGCTTAACTGGTGGCTCAGACAGTAGAGAATCTGGATGCAACACAGGAGACCTGGGTTCAATCCCTGGGTTGAGAAGATCCCCTGCAGACGAAAATGGCTACCCACTCTAGTATTCTTGCCTGGAGAATTCCATGGACAGAGGAACTTGGTGGGCTACAGTCCACCAAAGAATGCAAAGAGTCAGACACAACTGAGCAACTTTCACTTTTCATTCTGTTCATGATCTGTCTCCCTCCATCAGTCTGTCATCTCTACAAGGACAAGGTTCATTGCCTGTTCTGTTCATTGCTGTATCTCCATAATCTGCTCAGTACATAATGGGTACCCCACAAATAGCTGCTGAATGAATGAATGAATTCATCTAAATATCTATATAGAAGTTAGTGCGAGTGTTAAGAGAATGAACAGTAAGAATGGGTTATAAGTCTTAAAAGTTCTCATAAGGAAGAAGAGAATTCATGGTGGGAAAAGGAATAAAATGGAAGAAGCTGCCTTGGGTACCCTTTGTCTTCTAACTCCGGGTCTTATGGTTTATCCTTATTTAACCCTGAATATCTTCTTCTAAAACAATAGTTCTTCATTTTTGTCTTATGCTTGGGTCCTCTTTTGGCAGCCTGATGAAATCTAAAAACCATTCTCAGAGCAATGTTTTTAAATGCATAAAACACATGGGATTACAAAGGGAAGTATTTTGAAATACAATTATCAAAGTATTTTAAGCTGTAATATAAAAATATAACTTGCATATTCACTAAGATCTAGCAGCTGATCTAATAACTCCTATATTTTTAAAATGGCAATGGCTGTAAATAATATTTTACAACCTCTACAACTGTAATGTGACACAAAAATATCTGTCAGTTCTAATGACTGCAAAGTCAAGGTATAGCTACTATAGTGGTTTACTGCTTGTATTCCCAGGAATTCTTTCATTCAGAGATTAGTGAAAGTAAGTACATGACTTTTTGTTTTGCATCCAAGTTCAGACTCCTGATTCTGTTCCCCAAAACCTTAGGGGTCTATAGAAAACAGGATAAGAATTCCTCCTCTAGGATCAATCTCAGGCAATATTCAAAGGGGAAGGAGAGGATCAAAACTGAGTACCCTTCAATACATACAATGGAATACTACTCAGCCATAAGAAATAACAAAATGATGCCATTTGCAGCAATATGGATGGATCTAGAAATTACCATAGTAAGTCAGAAAGACAAATTACCATATGATATCACTTATATGTGGAATCTAAAATCAATGCATTTATCTATGAAACAGGAACAGACTCACATAGAGAACAGACTTGTGGTTGCCAAGGCGAGGGGGAGAATGGGGGAAGGATGGACTGGGAGCTAGGGGTTAGCAGATGAAAACTACTGGAAAAAAACATTTTTCCAGGGAACTATATTCATTATCCTGGGATAAACCATAATGGCAAAGAATATGAAAAGAAATGTGTATATACATATATAAACTGAATCACTTTGCTGTACAGAAGAAATTCACACTACATTGTAAATCAACTATACTTAAGTAAACTTTAAAATAAAATAGAAACTAAGTACCTTTCTGTTCCCCCAGCATCAGAAAGTGGAAGACAAAAACCAAACAGAAGTGAAACAAAACTATTTTTCAAAATTCCTTTAACTGTAGATAATCTTTTTCATTTAATACTTAGAGACTAGACCTAAAAATGCAAGTATTTCTGAATGTTAGAATATCAAGATGAATGAATTTCACTAATAGGACAAATGGTTACTTTCTAACATTGACGAGAATTTCAAAAGCACAGAAGACTCAAAATCAGTGCACAGATCCATGGCAGGGAGAAGGGAGTATGCTGGGATGAGTCAATAGGAAGAAAGAAGATAAATTTTGAAATTTAGATTTATACCACCCTGTTTAATTTTCTCTCTTCCCTAAAAAGTAAAAGCTATGTTTCAAAATTCTTTATGTTCTCTTCACAGTCCCTGAAGGCAGCTTAGCAAGAATTATGGTTTGGAATTCTTCTTATCCTGATTGCCATCTCTAGCTTTTGGCAACAAAGTTGGAAAATACTTCATACCAGATGCCCTTTTTGGAGATTCACAATTCATGTTAGCATTCAAAATATTCTAGAGTCCTGTAATAGACAAATTTGCTTAACGTCATTTAACCCAGTATTTCTCAACCTTTTTGCTTGTTTTCTTCCCAGTTGTTAGAAATGTATTAATTTTTTCTTCCAGTTTTATTGGGATATAATGAACATGTAGCACTGTACAAGTTTAAGGTGGTCAGCATAATGGATTTGACTTATATCTGGAAACTAATACCACAATAAGGTTAGTGACATTCGGTCTTCTCGTGTAGATAAAAAATTTTTTTAAAAATAGAAAAAAATTCTTTTTCCTTGTGAAAACTCAGGATTCATGCTCTTAACCTTGATACCTAACTTACAGCAGTGTTAGCTATATTTATCATGTTGTACATTACATTCGTAGTACTTATTTATCTTATAACTGGAAGCTCGGACCTTTTGAATACCTTTATCCTAATCCTCTTCTCATACCTCTTGCCTCTTATAACCACAAATGTGATCTTTTTTACTATGAATTTGTTTTTAAAGAATAATTCACCTGCAATACTAAGTTAGTTCCTGGTATATAGCATAGTGATTCAATATTTCTATACATTTCAAAATGATCACCATAGTAAGGCTAGTTACCATGTCACCCTACAAAGATATTTCATAATTACTGACTATAGTCACACGGTGCATTTTATACCCATGACTCATTCATTTTGTAACTAGAAGTCTGTACCTCTTAATCTCCTTCACCTATTTCTGTCTTCCCCCAACCCCATTCTCCCCTCTGGCAACCACCTGTTTGTTCTCTCTCTCTGTGGCTGTTTTGCTGTGTTTGTCCATTTGGTGTGCTTTTTCAGATTCCACATATGAGTGAAATCATACAGCATTTGTCTTTTTCTGCCTGATTTCACTTAGCACAACACCCTTTAGGTCCACCCATGACTTAGCACAACACATTCTAGGCCCACTCATGTTGTTGCAAATGGCAAGATTTCTTTTTTTCTTTTTAAAGGCTACTATTACATAGTGTATATGGTCCATATCCATTCACCTATTGATGAGCATTTAAGGTTGCTTCCATATCTTGACTATTGTAAATAATGCCATTCTGAACACGGGTGCATGGATATATCTTTTCAAATTAGTGTTTTGGTATTTTTCAATTTATTTGATCACAAACTTTTTTCCATTTGATACATATGTCTATCATAGCCACTAGAAGACTTTATTGCAGTTACTGGTTGTGCAGGGACTGCCTTCTACAAGGACACAAGTTCCTTTGGCTCAGGGAAAATGTGTTGTTCATCTTTTCATTGTCAATCTAGACACCTAGATGGTATGTAAACGTTGCTTGATGGCTGGTGGGTTGACTATTTGAATCACAAATCAGAGAGATAAAAAGAAATGCTTTGAGCCAAGTTCACTGTCTATACTACCTCTACAACTTGAAAGGAGCCTTCAGAAGCCTGATGAAGTGAGGTTAACAGCAGGAAAGGAAAACAAAGGATAAGTGGCTGTTATCAGTAAACTTTTCCCTGAAAGTTTACATGCACAGTTAAACTAAAGTAACAGTACTATCCTAGTTAGGAAAAGGAAGACATATTTCTATTCTAATCATTTCCACAGCTTTGAAATTAGAGATTATGTCATTGATGATTTAATCAGCACCTCATTTGCATTTCATGCAAGATTAAATGTGACATCTCAGGAAGTGTCACATTTCCTAGCAGTACCTTATGGTAATTAATAGGAAGGCTTAAAGGCCAAAACCGGGATCAATCCCAAAGCATTTATAAATGTAACCTTTAATGGCTTGGATCATATTTATAGGAGATAATAAATTAGTAAATATTCACAGAGTTACAGGTTTAAGAAAAAAAAGCATTAGTAGTTGTATTTCAACTCTTTAAGATTTTAAAGAATTTTTTTTCACAGTCTATTTGTTTTTGGATCCTAATTAACTAATTCCACCCACTTCTGAATCCCCAATGCAGAACTAACAAGAAAATAGCATATGCTGATTACAGCAGAATAATACATAGCATTTTTGTTTTTACAAAACCTGATTACAAAAAAAAGTCAAAATTAAAATTAACATTGAAGGAGCTGAATAAGGGTCCATTATGACCAGGCTACTTTCTTTAAGTAGGCAATAACTTTACCGATGGATTCCAAATACTCAAAAAGCTGATAGATGCCCAAATAACACTGTTTAAACTCAAGACTGAATGCTTTCTTTCTATTCCTATCTCTAACTTTTGAGAGTAGAAGTTATTTTCGTGTACCTAAAATTTAAACTGATAGCTCAGGAAGAACATTTAAATAATGAATATGGTTTAATAGGCTTTGGTGTTTTAATCTGTTTTTGTATCTCTTCTAAATAGTGATTCAGATGTGTATATACACATCAGGTGCTGTACACCTGAAACTAACACAACATTGTTAATGAACTATAAAATTTAAAAATAAATAGAGACCCTTCTATCACAAATTTGTTTATAGTAAACTACCTAACTCTTCCTGCCCATATCCAAATCATCAAGTTCCACAAGTTCTCCTTTCCAATACTATATTCAAAATCTCCCATTGTCACCATCTAATGCTGGTTATGAGTCCAGGGTCTAAAATTTTCCAAGGGGAATTATTTTATCCTGCTCCAAACGATTTTTCACATGGTAGTCAGAATGGTATTTTAAAATACAAATTTGATCATATTGACCCCTTTTTTAAGCTTTTCCATAGAATTTCCCATTGTACTTGAATAGGCACAAACTAGCTAATGTGGCCTTTAGAACCTGCCTAAACTGTCTCTTCATTAACTCTGTAGGCAACCCTCCTCTTCACACTCTAAGCATGAGTCAAACTGAACTTCCCTGAATTCCTAGAATATGCAAGATTGTCCCCAGATTTAGGGCCACCACATGTGGCTGTTCACTATCCTTCAAATTTGGATAAATGAGAATCTTTCAGGAATCTCTCTACTTTGACTAAGCTTTCTATTATATAGCTCTTGCACAAGGATCACACTCTGTTACAGTTTTTAACACAGTTCTAATATATACTCATATAGTCAACTGCTTAATAACCATATTCCTCACTAGACTATCAGCTCCACATTGACAAAGCTAACGTCTATTATCCCACTACTAAATACCACTCACATACACAGTGTATACTATAATTTTAGTTAAATGAAGCCAAGTAAAATGCCAATCCAACAAAAATGTAGGTAAAAGGTAAAAATCTCTTAAAGTGAAATTTATTTCTAGTATACCCTAAGTCTGATGTGAATAGCCAATTCATTGGAAAAGACCGTGATGCTGGGAAAGATTGAAGGCAAAAGGAGAAGAGGGTAATGGAGATTGAGATGGTTGGATGGCATTACCAACTCAATGGACATGAACTTGGGCAAACTCTAGGAGATGGTGAGGGACAGGGAAGCCTGGTGTGCTGCAGTCCATGGGGTCACAAAGAGTCGGACATAACTTGGTGACTGAACAACAGCAACGACATACCCTAAGTCTGTTCCACATTCAATCTCTAGGAGTTTTTTTCACAATGAATACTTTCCTGTATTCTCCATGCCACTAGAAAATAGATATTAATAGATAGATCTATAAAACACAAACCTATACTCCGTATAAGTTTGCCTTTTTTTTTGAAGATTCCACATATAAGTGAGATTATATGGTATTTGTCTTTTTCTGACTTCTTTCATTTAGCATAATGCCCTCAAAGTCCATCCATTTTGTCATAAATGATAGGATTTCCTTCTTATTATGCCTGAATAATATTTCATTGTGTCCACATACCACATTTTCTTTATCCATTAATCAAGGGGCATTTAGACTGTTTCCAAGTCTTCAGTTCATTTCACCCACTCAGTCGTGTCCGACTCTTTGTGACCTCATGGACTGCAGCATGCCAGGCTTCTCTGTCCATCACCAACACCCAGAGCCTACACAAATTCATGCCTATCGCATCGGTGATACCATCCAACCATTTCATCCTCTGTTGTCCCCTTTTCCTCCCGCCTTCAATCTTTCCTAGCATTAGGGTCTTTTCCATGAGTCGGTTATTCACAGAAAATGGCCAAGGTATTGGAGTTTCAGCTACAGCATTAGTCCTTCCAGAGAATATTTAGGACTGCTTTCCTTCAGGATTGACTGATTGGATCTTCTTGCAGTCCAAGGGACTCTCAGGAGTCTTCTCTAACACCACAGTTCAAAAGCATCAATTCTTCGGCACTCAGCTTTTCTTATAGTCCAACTCTCACATCCATACATAATTACTGGAAAGACGATAGCTTTGACTAGATGGACCTTTGTTGGTAAAGTAATGTCTCTGCTTTTTAATATGCTGTCTAGGCTGGTCATGATCTTAGTTTTCTGACTGTTGAGCTTTAGGCCAGCTTTTTCATTCTCCTCATTCACTTTCATCAAGAGGCTTTTTAGTTCCTCTTCACTTTCTGCCATAAGGGTGGTGTCATCTGAATATCTGAGGTTATTGATATTTCTCCTGGCAATCTTGATTCCAGCTTGTGCTTCTTCCAGCCCAGTGTTTCTCATGATGTACTCTGCAGAGAAGTTAAATAAGCAGGGTGACAATATACAGCCTTGACGTACTCCTTTCCCTATTTGGAACCAGTCTATTGTTCCATGTCCAGTTCCAACTGTTGCTTCCTGACCTGCATATAGATTTCTCAAGAGGCAGGTCAGGTGGTCTGGTATTCCCACCTCTTTCAGAATTTCCCACAGTTTATTGTGATCCACACAGTCAAAGGCTTTGGCATAGTCAATAAAGCAGAAATAGATGTTTTTCTGGAACTCTCTTGCTTTTGTCATGATCCAGCAGATGTTGGCAATTTGATCTCTGGTTTGTCTGCCTTTTCTAAAACCAGCTTGAACATCTGGAATTTCACAGTGCATGTATTGCTGAAGCCTGGCTTGGAGAACTTTGAGCATTACTTTACTAGAGTGTGAGATGATTGCAATTGTGCAGTAGTTTGAGCATTCTTTGGCATTGCCTTTCTTTGGGATTGGAATGAAAACTGACCTTTTCCAGTCCTGTGGCCACTGCTGAGTTTTCCAAATTTGCTGGCATAATGAGTGTGGCACTTTCACAACATCATCTTTCAGGATTTGAAATAGCTCAACTGGAATTTCATCACCTCCACTAGCTTTGCTCGTAGTGATGCTTTCTAAAGCCCACTTGACTTCATATTCCAGGATGTCTGGCTCTAGGTGAGTGATCACACCATCGTGATTATCTTGGTCGTGAAGATCTTTTTTGTACAATTCTTCTGTGTATTCTTGCCATCTCTTCTTAATATCTTCTGCTTCTGTTAGGTCCATACCATTTCTGTCCTTTATCGAGCCCATCTTTGCATGAAATATTTCCTTGGTATCTCTAATTTTCCTGAAGAGATCTCTAGTCTTTCCCATTCTGTTGTTTTCCTCTATTTCCTTGCACTGATTGCTAAGGAAGGCTTTCTTATCTCTTTCTTGATATTCTTTGGAACTCTGCATTCAGATGCTTATATCTTTCCTTTTGTCCTTTGCTTTTCACTTCTCTTCTTTTCATAGCTATTTGTAAGGCCTCCTCAGACAGCCATTTTGCTTTTTTGCATTTCTTTCCTATGGGGATGGTCTTGATCCCTGTCTCCTGTACAATGTCATGAACCTCCATCCATAGTTCATCAGGCACTCCATCTATCAGATCTAGTCCCTTAAATCTATTTCTCACTTCCACTGTATAATCATAAGGGATTTGATTTAGGTCATACCTGAATGGTCTAGTGGTTTTCCCTACTTTCTTAAATTTAAGTCTAAATTTGGCAATCAGGAGTTCATGACCTGAGCCACAGTCAGCTCCTGGTCTTGTTTTTACTGACTGTATAGAGCTTCTCCATCTTTGGCTGCAAAGAATACAATCAATCGGATTTCGGTGTTGACCATCTGGTGATGTCCATGTGTAGAGTCTTCTCTTGTGTTGTTGGAAGAGGGTGTTTGCTATTAGCAGTGCATTCTCTTGGCAAAAAATAGATGGGGAAACAGTGGAAACAGTGTCAGACTTTATCTTTTTGGGCTCCAAAATCACTGCAGATGGTGATTCCAGCCATGAAATTAAAAGACGCTTACTCCTTAGAAGTAAAGTTATGACCAACCTAGATAGCATTTTCAAAAGCAGGGACATTACTTTGCCAACAAATGTCTGTCTAGTCAAGGCTATCATTTTTCCAGTAGTCATGTATGGATGTGAGAGTTGGACTGTGAAGAAAGTTGAGCACTGCAGAATTGAAGCTTTTGAACTGTGGTGTTGGAGAAGACTGTTGATAGTGCCTTGGACTGCAAGGAGATCCAACTAGTCTATTCTAAAGGAGATCAGCCCTGGGTGTTCTTTGGAAGGAATGATGCTAAAGCTGAAACTCCAGTACTTTGGCCACCTCATGCAAAGAGTTGACTCACTGGAAAAGACTCTGATGCTGGGAGGGGTTAGGAGAAGGGGACGACAGAGGATGAGATGGCTGGATGGCATCACTGACTCGATGGACATGAGTCTGAGTGAACTCCGGGAGTTTGTGATGGACAGGGAGGCCTGGCGTGCTGCGATTCATCGGGGTGCAAAGCGTTGGACACGACTGAGCGACTGAACTGAACTGAACTCAAAGAATTATCAGCAGAGAGGAGGCCAATGTGGTTTATCAAAATTTCAAAAACCTGGCCATGGATCTTCTAATGCAACTATGTTCATAAAAACATATGAGGGACTTCCTTGGTGGTCCATTGGCTAATACTCTGTGCTCCCAATGCAGAGGACCTGGGTTAGGGAACTAGATCCCACACCCCATAACTCAGACCAGGCACAGTCAAATAAATAGTAAAAACAAAAAACAAACAACAACAACAACAAAAAAAACACACACATGAGAAGATTCAATACCATAAAGTTCTTTGCCATCACTGAACCAGACATGTTATGTCTATGGATCTTTCCCTAAGAGGAACCTCCTACTTAATGTTGTAGGCTTTGGAATTAGAGTTCAAATCTGGGAGTTCAAGTCTTTCACTTAATTTCAAGTCTTTCACCTAATGTGTGATATTAGGCCAGATACTGACATTCTCTCAGGACCCCAGTTTCCTCATCTGTATGTTGGAATAAATCATAATATTCTCATGGGATTGCTGGGAGAATTAAGTGATTAAATGGATTTTAGCACAGCAGGAAGGCAATGGCACCCCACTCCAGTACTTTTGCCTGGAAAATCCCATGGATGGGGGAGCCTGGTAGGCTGCAGTCCATGGGGTCGCTAAGAGTCCGACACGACTGAGCGACTTCACTTTCACTTTTCACTTTCATGCATTGGAGAAGGAAATGGCAACCCACTCCAGTGTTCTTGCCTGGAGAATCCCAGGGACGGGGGAGCCTGGTGGGCTGCCATCTATGGGGTCACACAGAGTCGGACACGAATGCAGTGATTTAGCAGCTTAGCAGCAGCACAGGGCTTAACAAATATAAATGCTTAATAAACAGTGGATAGTATCTGTCACTACCTGTCCCCTTTAGAAAGTCATATCTGTTTAAATGGCTCAATTAAAGATTTTAAGTATAGCAAAACTGGCAATTTCAGATCTTCTAATAAAGGAACTAGACCGATATATGGTATAAAGAAAACATATTTCTAATAACTGAGGGAACTTGCTAGTATCAATGCATGTAATATTGCTGTTCCCAAAAAGGAATTTTATTTTATGAGTCTCTTCATTTACTTAGGTGAATCAGCAAAGAAAGAAATGGAAGCTCAATCAAAAGTAACTTATAAGACCTTCAGGTTGCTAAAGGGTCACCTATAGGAGATGAGAATGAAAATGATATAAAGGACACAAGAGGTTAAAAGCCACAAATACAGAAATTATGAAATAATAAAAATAGCAAGGAAAGTAAGCTAAAAACAATATATAAACAATAAACATCTAAAAATAATTACATAGTTTATAAAACTATAGGATCTAGCACAAAAACCTAGAGGGCTAAAAAGATAGAGTAGGTAATAACATACATTTTTTAGATTCCTTGTACTTATAGAAACAAAGCAAGTCATCTACACCAGTGCAGTCTAAGAGAACTTTCTGTGAGAAAACAAACATTCTATAGTCTAGGCTATCCAATATGGAGGCCCTAAGCACATGTGGTTATTAATAACTTGAAGTGTGGTAGTGTGACTGAGTAAAATTTTCACTTTTATTTAATTATCATTAAATGTAAATAGCCACCCGTGGGTAGTTGATGACTACTATACTGGACAACACAGCTGTAGACAGAAGCAGCTTCCACAGCCTATCTTCAGGGCTCAAAGGAGACCCCTTCCTCGACTGCAGCCCTTTATTAACTGTGGCCCGTTGGCAGCCTTCACATATTTCTATCTAATGAGCAAAAGGAAACATGAGAGCACCACCACAAACTTGGGGTTGAAATGATTTTCCTTCTCCAGTCTTTGATTCATCTAGGAGAGGGAAAAGTCTTCCACATGTACTCTACATGATACAACATGGACCCTAATAAATCTTGTAGCAGAAGAAAAACCATGTTAAAATGACTCAGTGTTATGTCTAGGGCTCCTCACTCTCCCTGTCTAACCCTTTAGAGGTCAATGACATTTCTGTTGTGCTTTCATAGTGCCATCTGGTGACTATCTTAGCTATTCATACTTACTACTTTTTTAAGCTTTTATTTATTATCTATTTAAATTTTGACTGAGCTGAATCTTTGCTGCTACACCCCGGCTTTCTCTAATTGCGGTGCATGGGCTTCCTTGAGGTGGCTTTCTCTTGTTGCAGAGCATGGGCTCTAGGGCGTGTGAGCTTCAGTAGCTGTCGCGCCTGGGCTTAGTTGTCCCACAGCATGTGGGATCTTCCTGGACAAGGATCGAACCCATGTCCCCTGCATTGGCAGGTGAGTTCTTAACCACTGGACCACCAGGGAAGTCCTCATTTATACTTTTTAAATGTCTGCTTTATTTGTGGCTTAACCCATCCCCACAGAAAACTGCTTGAGATCAGATACTATATTATTCGTGAGTGTATTCCCAATGTACATTCCAATGCATTTTAAATATTAATTAATATTTGTTATAAGAATAAATTGAATATACTATGTTTTCTCAAAATCTTTCATTCTTTCCTCAATGCATTTATAGCCTGGCTTTCACTCTCATTATTCCATCGTAATTACTTTTACCACTTTCATCAGGCTTCCCAACACACCAAGTTGGATACTTTTCAAACTCTCCTCTCTCCACTCCAAAGTCTGTATGTACCAAAATGAAATTCAACATTTCCTCTCAAATTGGTTTCTCTTCCTATATTTACTAGTTTAATTAATAGTTCTACATACAATCCAAGCTGCCTAAGATAAAATAATTTTTTAAAGCTAGGCATCATCTTTGATATTTCTTCGTGTATCATGCTCAACTGATACCAAGCACTGTGGATTCTACAGCCCTCTTTAGCATCTTTTAATCTGCCCTCTCTGCTCTGACTACAGTGCTACTACCTTAGGTTAGCCCTTCACCACTTCTTATCTACATTTTCATAGGATGTAAAATAAGGAAATAAAAAATAGGAACCTCACTTAAATATAGTTGGGAAACAGAAGAGAGAGCTCTCATGCCCTTTGAGGATGACAGAGCCCAAAAGGCAGAAAGACTCTTCCTCATTCCTGGCAAGGATTCAGGATTAATGAAAGGATTAATGAAAAGCCATGGACTCTTTGCTTACTATTGCCCTCCCACCTTCCTTTTCCGCTCTTTAAATGTATTCTCTTTCCTTTGCCACGTGGGGATCTGCACATGGCTTACCTTGGTTGCAGACTCAAAACTATAATTTTCTGCTGATCCTGAATAAAACTGTCTTTGCTAGAGAGACAGCTGGCAGTCTATTTGTTTCAGGTCAACAAGGACCTTCTCTCTGCTTTTAATCAAGCTGCTCTACAATGGGTCTTCTATACTACCATAATAATAACTTCTCTAAAAATGCAAAAATGATTACATACTTGCTCTGCTGAAAACTCACTAACTCCTCCCCCTTTCTCATCTCTAGGCCTCTGGAATGAAATCCCAACTCTTTAGCATAACTTACAAAGCCTTTTCTAATGTGGCCCTTGCCTAACGCCCACTGCATGGTCTAAAGAAACATGCAGTTAGAACTCTTAAAAGTACCTGAGAGAAACAAGCACAAGGGGATTAAAACAATGCATTATAATACTTTACTGTTTGTATTTTGAGCCAGTGTAGCACTCCAATCTCAGTTAGACTATGGGAGAAGGTCCTTTATTCATAAGTAAGGTCTGCTGGAATGGCCTAGATTTGCACTATTCAATATGGTAGCCAGTAGCCACATATGTCTATTAAGTATATGATATGTGCCTAGTTCAAATTGAGATGTACTCTTAGTATAAAATATATGAAAAATTTTAAAGACAATAAAAAAGAACAGGTGTAGCTTCTTACCCAAGATCCAGACTTCTGAAGGAAGTAATAGTGAAGGCAGAAGGAAGGAGCCTTGATCTTCTATTAGAAGTCAGTTCAAATCATGATATCAAACCTACTGTGATAAACAGGATCTCTTCTTTGCCTAGGCAAAGTTTATTGTCTTTAAATCACTACAACAGTCTACAAGATCTACCCCAGTTCTTATCTCACTGACTTTATCTCCCACCTACTCATTCCCCCAAGTTCTAGGATTACCCCAAGCAACCTCCTCTCCTAGAGCTTATACCTTGGCTGTTCCCTCTGCCTATGACATTCTCCACATAGCAATAGGCATGTCTGGCTCTTTTCTCTTCCTTCTTTCATCCTTGTCTTATGACTCCAATTTAAAGCAGAATTCTGTGTATATATCCTTGCTCCAGTTCCCTTTTCTTGCTTCATTTTTATCCATGTGAAATACTGTGTACTCTATTTTTTATTGGGCTATTTTCTGTCTTCAACAAATGTAACCCCGGTGCTTTGTGAGAAGACTACATGAGCTCTCTCTGTATCACACACACACACACACACAGTTGTTTTGTACACTGATGTACCCTTAGTACCAAGAATAGTCCATGGGACCCAGTAGGCATTCAATTATTCATGGATGAATGAATGAAAGAAAAGTATCTAAGAATTTCCATCAGTCAGCTTCTCTTTCCTCAGTCACCTTCCTGGGACCTGACTGCAAAACAGGAAATTTTTTTTAAGACAAAAATAATTCATGCTGACAGAGTATGAGATGATTGGATGGGATCCCTGACTCGATGGACATGAATTTGAGGGAGCTCCAGGAATGTTGATGTACAGGGAAGCCTGACATCCTGCAGTCCATGGGGTTGAAGAGAGTCAAACACAACTGAGCTACTGAACTGAACTGAACTGAATTGAATGCATTGCTTTTTTTACTTTTTATATTTTTTAAAATTTATTTATTTTAATTGGAGGCTAATTCAGGAGGAACTACCCCACGTCCGAGCTCAGAGGCGTCAGCCGAGAATCCCAGGCTGCGACCACACAGGAGCGGTGGAGAGGAGCTACCCTACGTCTGAAGTCAGGGGCGGTGGCCGGGAGGAGCTACCTGCCGCCCGAGGCCAGGGGCGGTGGCCTGCAGGAGCAACCCCACGTCCAAGGAGCGGTGGCTGTGCGGGCAAAGGAGGGCCAGAGGAGCTACTCCATGTTCAGGTGAGGAGTGGCAGCGATGAGGAGATACCCCTCGTTCAAGGTAAGGAGCAGCAGCTGCGCTTTACTGGAGCAGCCGTCAAGAGATACCCGCCATTCAAGGTAACAGAAACCCAAAGAAGATGGTAGGTGTTGCAAGAGGGCATCAGAGGGCAAACACACTGAAACCATAATTACAAAAAACTAGTCAATCTAATCACACGGACCACAGCCTTGTCTAACTCAATGAAGCTAAGCCATGCTGTGTGGGGCCACCCAAGACGGGCGGGTCACGGTGGAGACGTCTGACAGAATGTGGTCCACTGCAGAAGGGAATGGCAAACCACTTCAGTATTCTTGCCTTGAAAACCCCATGAACAGTATGAAAAGGCAAAATGATAGGATACTGAAAGAGGAACTCCCCAGGTCGGAGGTGCCCAATGTGCTACTGGAGATCAGTGGAGAAATAACTCCAGAAAGAATGAAGGGATAGAACCAAAGCAAAACAATACCCAGTTGTGGATGTGACTGGTGATAGAAGCAAGGTCCGATGCTGTAAAGAGCAATATTGCATAGGAACCTGGAATGTCAGCTCCATGAATCAAGGCAAATTGGAAGTGGTGAAACAGGAGATGGCAAGAGTGAATGTCGACATTCTACGAATCAGCGAACTAAAATGGACTGGAATGGGTGAACTTAACCTAGATGACCATTATATCTACTACTGCGGGCAGGAATCCCTCAGGAGAAATGGAGTAGCCATCATGGTCAAGAAAAGAGTCCGAAATGCAGTACTTGGATGCAATCTCAAAAACAACAGAATGATCTCTGTTCGTTTCCACGGCAAACCATTCAATATCACAGTAATCCAAGTCTATGCCCCAACCAGTAATGCTGAAGAAGCTGAAGTTGAACGGTTCTATGAAGACCTACAAGACCTTTTAGAACTAACACCCAAAAAAGATGTCCTTTTCATTATAGGGGACTGGAATGCAAAAGTAGGAAGTCAAGAAACACCTAGGGTAACAGGCAAATTTGGCCTTGGAATACGGAATGAAGCAGGGCAAAGGCTAATAGAGTTTTTCCAAGAGAACGCACTGGTCATAGCAAACACCGTCTTCCAACAACACAAGAGAAGACTCTACACTTGGACATCACCAGATGGTCAACACTGAAATAAGATTGATTATATTCTTTGCAGCCAAAGATGGAGAAGCTCTATACAGTCAGCAAAAAAAACACCAGGAGCTGACTGTGGCTTAGATCATGAACTCCTTATTGCCAAATTCAGACTTAAATTGAAGAAAGTAGGGAAAACCACTAGACCATTCAGGTATGACCTAAATCAAATTCTTTATGATTATACAGTGGAAGTGAGAAATAGATTTAAGGGCCAAGATCTGATAGATAGAGTGCCTGATGAATTATGGACGGAGGTTTGTGACATTGTTCAGGAGACAGGAATCAAGACCATCCCCATGGAAAAGAAATGCAAAAAAGCAAAATGGCTGTCTGGGGAGCCCTTACAAATAGCTATGAAAAGAAGAGAAGCAAAAAGCAAATGAGCAAAGGAAAGACATAAGCATCTGAATGCAGAGTTTCAAAGAATATCAAGAAGACATAAGAAAGCCTTCCTCAGCAATCAATGCAAAGAAATGGAGGAAAACAACAGAATGGGAAAGACCAGAGATCTCTTCAAGAAAATTAGAGATACCAAGGGAACATTTCATGCAAAGATGGGCTCAATAAAGGACAGAAATGGTATGGACCTAACAGAAGCAGAAGATATTAAGAAGAGGTGGCAAGAATACACAGAAGAACTGTACAAAAAAGATCTTCATGACCAAGATAATCATGATGGTGTGATCACTCACCTAGAGCCAGACATCCTGGAATGTGAAGTCAAGTGGGCTTTAGAAAGCATCATTACGAGCAAAGCTAGTGGAGGTGATGGAATTCCAGTTGAGCTATTTCAAATCCTGAAAGATGATGCTGAGAAAGTGCTGCACTCAATATGCCAGCACATCGGGAAAACTCAGCAGTGGCCACAGAACTAGAAAAGGTCAGTTTTCATGCCAATCCCAAAGAAAGGCTATGCCAAAGAATGCTCAAACTACTGCACAATTGTACTCATCTCACATGCTAGTAAAGTAATGCTCAAAGTTCTCCAAGTCAGGCTTCAGCAATACGTGAACCGTGAACTTCCAGATGTCCAAGCTGGTTTTAGAAATGGCAGAGGAACCAGAGATTAAACTGCCAACATCCGCTGGATCATGGAAAAAGCAAGAGAGTTCCAGAAAAACATCTATTTCTGCTCTATTGACTATGCCAAAGCCTTTGACTGTGTGGATCACAATAAACTGTGGAAAATTCTGAAAGAGATGGGAATACCAGACGACCTGACCTGCCTCTTGAGAAACCTGTATGCAGGTCAAGAAGCAACAGTTAAAACTGAACATGGAACAACAGACTGGTTCCAAATAGGAAAAGGAGTATGTCAAGGCTGTATATTGTCACCCTGCTTATTTAACTTCTCTGCAGAGTACATCATGAGAAACACTGGGCTGGAAGAAGCACAAGCTGGAATCAAGATTGCTGGGAGCAATATCAATAACCGCAGATGAGACCACCCTTATGGCAGAAAGTGAAGAGGAACTAAAAAGCCACTTGATGAAAGTGAAAGTGGAGAGTGAAAAAGTTGGTTTAAAGCTCAACATTCAGAAAACGAAGATAATGGCATCTGGTCCCACTACTTCATGGGAAATAGATGGGGAAACAGTGTCAGACTTTATCTTTTTGGGCTCCAAAATCACTGCAGATGGTGACTGCAGCCATGAAATTAAAAGACGCCTACTCCTTGGAAGGAAAGTTATGACCGACCTAGATAGCGTATTCAAAAGCAGAGACATTACTTTGCCAATAAAGGTCCGTCTAGTCAAGGCTATGGTTTTTCCAGTGGTCATGTATGGATGTGATAGTTGGACTGTGAAGAAGGCTGAGTACCCAAGAATTGATGCTTTTGAACTATGGTATTGGAGAAGACTCTTGAGAATCCCTTGGACTGCAAGGAGATCCAACCAGTCCATTCTAATGGAGATCAGTCCTGGGTGTTCTTTGGAAGGAATGATGCTGAAGCTGAAACTCCAGTACTTTGGCCACCTCATGCGAAGAGTTGACTCACTGGAAAAGACTCTGATGCTGGGAGGGATTGGGGGCAGGAGGAGAAGGGGATGACAGAGGATCAGATGGCTAGATTGCATCACTGACTTGATGGACGTGAGTTCGAGTGAACTCTGGGAGTTGGTGATGGACAGGGAGGCCTGGCGTGCTGAAATTCATGGGGTTGCAGAGTCGGACATGACTGAGTGACTGAACTGAACTGAACTGAATTACTTTACAATACTGTAGTGGTTTTTGCCATACATTGACATGAATCAGCCATGGGTTTACATGTGTCCCCATCCTGAATCCCCCCACCCCCCACTTCCTTCCGAATCCCATCCCTCTGGGTCATCCCACACCTGCCCTTTTAAAAGGAGAAAAAAAAAAGGAAAACCTTGGAAGTGATAATGTATTCTCTGAGAGTAGTAATTTGCATGTCAATGTGACTGAATTTGCCAAATCTGATTAGAGACTTTTTGTGTTAAGAAAAAGAGGAAGCCTAAGCCCAACAAAGCTAGTAGAAGTGATGAAATTCTAGGTGAGCTATTTCAAATTCTAAAAGATGATGCTGTGAAAGTGCTGCACTCAATATGCCAACAAATCTGGAAAACTCAGCAGTGGCCAGAGGACTGGAAAAGGTCAGTTTTCATTACAATACCAAAGAAAGGCAATGCCAAAGAATGCTCAAAGCAGCACACAACTGCACTCACCTCATATTACTAAAGTAATGCTCAAAATTCTCCACGCCAGGCTTCAACAGTACATGAACCAGGAAATTCCAGATGTTCAAGCTGGTTGTAGAAAAGGCAGAGGAACCAGAGATCAAATTGCCAACATCCACTGGATCACTGAAAAAGCAAGGAAGTTCCAGAAAAGCATCTACTTCTGTTTTGTTGACTATGCCACAGCCTTTGACTCTGTGTATCACAGTGAACTGTGGAAAATTCTTAAAGAAATGGGAATACCAGACCACCTGAACTGCCTCCTGAGAAATATGTATGGAGGTCAAGCAGCAACAGTTAGAACTGGACATGGAACAACACACTGGATCCAAATCGGGAAAGGAGTACATCAAGGCTGTATACTGTCACCATGCTTATTTAACTTATATGCAGAGTACATCATGAGAAATGCTGGGCTGGAAGAAGCAGAAGCTGGAATCAAGATTTCTGGGAGAAATATCAATAACCTCAGATATGCAGATGACACCACCCTTATGGCAGAAAGTGAAGAGGAACTAAAAAGCCTCTTGATGAAAGTGAAAGAGGAGAGTGAAAAAGTTGGCTTAAATCTCAACATTCAAAAAACTAAGATCACTGCATCTGGTCCATCACTTCATGGCAAACAGATGGGTAAAGAATAGATTTTGTGTTGGGAGGCTCCAAAATCACTGCAGATGGTGACTGCAGCAATGAAATTAAAAGATGGTTGCTCCTTGGAAGGAAAGCTATGAAAAACCTAGACAGTGTAGTAAAAAGCAGAGACATTAGTTTACTGACAAAGGGCTGCGTAATCAAAGCTATGGTTTTCCAGTAGTCGTGTATGGATGTGAGAGGTGGACCATAAAGAAGGCGGAGAACCAAAGAATTGATACTTTTGAACTGTGGTGTTGGAAAAGACTCTTGGGAGCCACCTGGACTGCAAAGGAGATCAAACCAGTGAATCCTGAAGGAAATCAGCCCTGAATATTCATTGGAAGGACTGATGCTGAAACTCCAATACTTTGGCCACCTGATGAGAAAAGCCAACTCATTAGATAAGACCCTGATGCTGGGAAATATTAAAGGTAGGAAGAGAAGGGGATGACAGAGGATGAGATGGTTGTGTGGCATCACTCACTCAATGGAAATGAGTTTGAACAAACTCTGGGAGATAGTGAAGGAATTCAAAGCCTGGCATGCTACAGTCCATGGAGTTGCAAAGAGTCAGATACAACTTAGTGACTCAACAACAACAGCAATAACAAAGACACACAGAGCAAACTGGTGGTTGCCAGAAGGGGTGGAAGTTGCATGAAATAAGTGAAGAGGATTAAGAGGTACAAAACTTCACTTACATAATAAATAATCATGATGATGTAGAAGGAATAGATATACAATCATAAGGGACAGATCAAAAATAATACAATTATTTTAGATGGGGACAGATGGTTATTACATTTAACATGGTGATAATTTCATAATACATGCAAATGTCAGTGATTACACACAATGATTAATGATGTCATAATGTGTAAAACAACTATATTCCAGTATTTTAAAAAAGCATTGAGTATGGCTATGGAGGAAAACTGAGAAAATTTATAGTTGAGCTCTGAGGCCAGGTGTTGGGTGAATCCTTCACATGGATGTTACGGTAAGTGTTGGGATGAAGAAGAATATAAGCAGGATTTCCAAGTTTTCAGTTAATAAAGGAATGTGACCAGAAACTCAACAGATCATAGAACCAACAACTTTCAAGCATTTCTCTCCCAAGTTTCAACAACTTGCCGCACATTCATGATAAAAGAGCTGCCTTTTAAAATATGATACTTCTACTTTGATCATGAAATCAACCACTGGATAACAGGTAGAATATCCCTCTGAAAAATAAAATGAATGCAAAACTTCATTAAAATGTAAAGAACTACTTTTATTTTCTGTATATGAAAATGACACAACAGAATCTGGTGATGGGGTTAAAGGTTTCAAAGGAAGAAAGCAGATAAGGATAATTCAGATTCCCTGAAATAAGACCATTTACATAAAATATTTAACAAAGACATTTTTCATAAAAGAAAGCATACCTATGTTAGGTTATTTTTGCTTGTCATACTTACCAGTCCAAGGACAAATATATTCTGCATGATTTTTCCAGACAATTTACTACTTCTTTGGTGACTCTTTCAGGTTGCTAAAGGAAATCAGTCCTGAATATTCATTGGAAGGACTGATACTATAGCTGAAACTCCAAAACTCTGGCCACCGGATGAGAAGAACTGACTCAATTGAAAAGACCCTGATGCTGGGAAAGATTGAAGGTGGGAGGAGAAAGGAATGACAGAGGATGAGATGGTTGGATGGCATCACTGATGCTATGGACATGAGTTTGAGTAGGCTCCGGGAGGTGGTGATGGACAGAGAAGCCTGGCGTGCCACAGTCCATGGGGTCACAAAGAGTTGGACATGACTGAGTGACTGAACTGGTAGTACTAGACAACTTGCAGTTGGTTGAATCCCTGCAATCAGAACATGGATATAGAGGAATCACAGATATGGAGGGCTGACTATACGTTAAACACGGATTTTTGACTGCTTGGAGGGTTGGTGCCCCTCTACTCATTGTTTAAAGGTCAGCTGTATAGTCATAAACTGATCTAATGGTCACTGTTATGCTGAATCTTCTTTTGAATCAACTTGAAAAGTAGTTCTATATTTTAGAAAAGAATAAAGAAAAAAAGGATCTACTTTGTAGATAAAATATATTTAAATAATGAATTACTACCAGTTCTTAATATAGCCAGTCTATTCATTAATTCATCAAATATTAATTCCATGGTCATTATGTACCTGGCATTCTTCCAAGTACTAATTAGATTGACATGTATTATAACCAAGGTTCTCACTTCATATATGGGAATTACTAAGCAGTGAAGAAATATGTAAATTATTTTAACATAATACATGAATAGATTAGGGCTTCCTGGTGGCTCAGACAGTAAAGATACTGCCTGAAATGCAGGTGACCTGGGTATGATCCCTAGATTGGGAAGATCCCCTACAGAAAGGAATAGCTACCCACTCCAGTATTTCAATATGTCAGCAAATTTAGAAAACTCAGCAGTGGCCACAGAACTGGAAGAGGTGAGTTTTCATTCCAATCCCAAACAAGGGCAGTGCCCAAGACTGTTCAAACTACCAGGCAGTTGCACTCATTCCCCATGTTAGTAAGGTTATGCTCAAAATCCTTCAAGCTAAGTTTCAATAGTATGGGAAGCGAGAATTTCCAGATGTACAGGCTGGATTTAGAAAAGGCAGAGGAACCAGAGATCAAATTGCTAACATTTGCTGGATCATAGAGAAAACAAGGGAATTTCAGAAAAAAAACATCTACTTCTGCCTCACTGACTACACCTTTGACTGTGTGGATCACAACAAACTGTGGGAAATTCTTAAAGAGATGGGAATACCAAACCACCTTACCTGCCTCCTGAGAAACCTGTATGCAGATCAAGAAGCAACAGTTAGAAACAGACATGGAACAGGCTGGTTCCAAATTGGGAAAGGAGTACGTCAAGGCTGTATACTGTCACCCTGCTTACTTAACGTATATGCAGAGTATATCATGTGAAATGCTGGGTAAATGAATCATAAGCTGGAATCAAGATTGGTGGGAGAGAAATCAACAACTTCATATTTGCATATGATACCACTTTAATGGCAGAAAGTGAAGAGAAACTAAAGAGCCTCTTGATGAGAGTGAAAGAGGAGAATGAAAACCTGGCTTGAAACTCAATACTCAAAAAACTAAGATCATAGCATCTGGTCCATCACTTCATGGCAAATAGAAGGGTAAACAGTAGAAGCAGTAACAGATTTTATTTTCTTGGGCTCCAAAATCACTGCAGACAGTGACTGCAGCCATGAAATTACAACATGCTTATTCCTTGGAAGGAAAGCTATGATAAACCTAGACAGTGTATTAGAAAGCAAAGACATTCACTTTATAGACAAAGGTTCATATAGTCAAAGCTATGGTTTTTCATGTACAGATGTGAGAGCTGGACAAGAAATATGGCTAAGCACCAAAGAATTGATAATTTCCAATCATGCTGCTGGAGGGCTTTCAAATCATGCTGCTGGAGAAGACTTTTGAGAGTCCATTGGACTGCA
This sequence comes from Bos mutus, assembly GCF_027580195.1. Lineage (NCBI taxonomy): Eukaryota > Metazoa > Chordata > Mammalia > Artiodactyla > Bovidae > Bos > Bos mutus. Next base: position 49,193,998 of record NC_091632.1, on the reverse strand, counting down.
AGGAGACCAAACAAGTCAATCTTACAGGAATTCAACCCTGAATGTTCATTGGAAGGACTGATGCTGAAGTACCAATACTTCACCACCGATGTGAAGAGCCAATTCATGGGAAAAGACCCTGATGCTGAGAAAGATTGAGGGCAGGAGGAGAAGAGGGTGGCAGAGAAAAATGGTGAGATAGCATCACCGACTCAATGGGACATGAATTTGAGCAAACTTCAGGAGATACTGAAGGACCGGGAAGCCTGGTGTACTACAGTCCAGTTCAGGGGGTCGCAAACAGACAGACAGGACTTAGCAACTGAATAACAACAACAATCAACAGATTGGCACACCTAATGGCTTAAAGTAAGACGGCTATTTAATTATCAAGTCTACCTCCTAGAACTAGACCATTAAATTCCTCAAAGACTGGAAAGGTGGGAGGAAAGGGAGGAAAAGAAAGGAAGAAGGATAAAATGAACTAACTTCTGAGACCAAACTGAAAAAGCTATTTTACTGTTCATAAAGTTTGACTATAATGACTAATGGTATTTCTTCTGACTTGAAATAATCATCAATATTCATCAAAAGCATATGGTCTTGAATAGGGAACTAAATTCAATATTTTGTAATAACCTATAAGGGAAAAGAATCTAAAAAAGAATAGGTACTTATATGTGTAAACAACTGAATTACTTTGATGTATATCTAAAACTAACAAGACATTGTAAATCATCTATATTTCCTTAAAATTAAAAAAACAGGGTTTACCAGTACTGAAGGGAGAACGCTTTCATCCCCGCCATGGCTGAGCTAATCCAGAAGAAGCTACAGGGAGAAGTGGAGACATATCAACAGCTGCAGAAGGACTTGAGTAAATCCATGTCAGGGAGGCAGAAACTAGAGGTACAACTAACAGAAAATAATATCATGAAGGAGGAACTGGCTCTGCTGGATGGGTCCAATGTGGTGTTTAAACTTCTGGGGCCCATACTGGTCAAACAGGAGCTGGGGGAATCTCGGGCCACAGTGGGTAAAAGGCTGGACTACATCACAGCTGAGATTAAGTGATATGAATCCCAGCTCCGGGATCTAGAGCGGCAGTCAGAACAACAGAGGGAGACCTTTGCTCAGCTGCAACAGGAGTTTCAGACTGCCCAGGCAGCAAAGGCAGGGCTCCTGGGAAGGCCTGGCACTGTCCTGGGGGTGGGGGAGGGGAAGAAATGAGGCAGCTCTAGCGTCTATATTGTAGCTAATAAAATGTAAAAATACCTGGCGTTTTCTGACCCCCCCCCCAAAAAAAAATTTTAAACATCCACCAATCAAATTTTTAAAAAGCATATGGTCCCACTTGAAATCCTATACCTACACTTAGAACATGATGTAGGACCCTGAGAGTCCAGAGGAGAAATCAGTCCTAAGTCAGCCCCAACTCCTCATTTAGTTTTATGATAAAATAAAATATATTTTTCTTATAATAAAAGTCTTAGAGAAAAACTGTAAAATATAGGAAAGTAGAATTGACTATTATTATAATCCTACCTCCCAAAGACAGCCACTGTTAACATTTTGTATGTTAGATTAGTATCAAAATCTAAAATCCCTGTGGTACAACTTTATATAATGCAATAAATGCCAAAGAATGTTCAAACTATACAAAAAAGATCTTAATGACTCAGATAACCATGATGGTGTGATCACTCACCTAGAGCCAAACATCCTGGAATGTGAAGTCAAGCAGGTCTTAGGAAGCATCACTATGAACAAAGCTAGTGGAGGTGATGGAATTCCAGTTGAGCTATTTCAAATCCTAAAAGATGATGCTGTCAAAGTGCTGCACTCAATATGCCAGCAAATTTTAAAGACTCAGCAGTGGCCACAGGACTGGAAAAGGTCAGTCTTTGATCCGATCCCAAAGAAAGGCAATGCTAAATAATGTTCAAACTACCACACAATTGCACTGATCTTACATGTTATCAAAGTAATGCTCAAAATTTGAGGAAAGTAATGCTCAAAGTAATGCCAGGCTTCAACAGTATGTGAACCGAGATCTTCTAGATATTCAAGCTGGATTTAGAAAAGGCAGAGAAACCAGAGATCAAACTGCCAACATCCGATGGATTATAGAAAAAGCTAGAGAGTTCCAGAAAAACATCTATTTCTGCTTTATTGACTACGCCAAAGCCTTTGACCGTGTGGATCACAACAGACTGGAATATTCTTAAAGAGATGGGAATATCAGACCACCTTACCTGCCTCCTGAGAAATCTGTATGCAGATCAAGAAGCAACAGTTAGAACCAGACATGGAACAATGGACTAGTTCCAAATTGGGAAAGGAGTACATCAAGGCTGCATATTATCACCCTGCTTATTTAACTTGTATGCAGAGTACACCATGTGAAATGCCATTTCATCATGTGAAATGCCATAGTACATCATGTGAAATGCCAAACAAGCTGGAATCAAGATTGCAGGGAGAAATATTAATAACCTCAGATATGCAGATGACACCACCCTTATCGCAGAAAGCAAAGAGGAACTAAAGCGCCTCTTGATGAAAGTGAAAGAGGAGAATAAAGAAGTTGGCTTAAAACTCAACATTCAGAAAACTAAGATCATGGCATCCGGTCCCATCGCTTCATGGCCAATAGATGGAGAAACAATGGAAACAGTAACAGACTTTATTTTCTTGGGCTCCAAAATCACTACAGATGGTGACTACGGCCATGAAATTAAAAGACACTTGCTACTTGGAAGAAAAGCTATGACAAATCTAGACATCATATTAAAAAACAGAGACATTACTTTGCCAATAAAGGTCTGTCTAGTCAAAGCTATGGTTTTTCCAGTAGTCATGTATGGATGTGAGAGCTGGACCATAAAGAAAGCTGAGCACTGAAGAACTGATGCTTTTGAACTATGATGTCAGAGGAGACTCTTGAGAATCCCTTAGAATGCAAGGAGATCCAACCGGTCAATCCTAAAGGAAATCAGTCCTGATTATTCATTGGAAGGACTGATGCTGAAGCTGAAGCTGAAGCTACAATACCTTGGCCACCTGATGCGAAGAACTGACTCATTGGAAAAGACCATGATGCTGGGAAAGATTGAAGGTGGGAGAAGAAAGGGACAACATGGGATGAGATGGTTGGATGTCATTACCGACTTGATGGATATGAGTTTGAGCAAACTCCGGGAGTTGGTGATGGACATGGAGGCCTGACGTGCTGCAGTCCATGGGATCACAAAGAGTTAGACACAACAAGTGACTGAACTGAACTCATCATACAGGGTTCATAAAAAACTACAATAAAAAAATTAAGTGGGGTAGTTCCAGCTATGCTTTAACGATGCAATTTGGACTCTGAAAGAGATTATGAGTTGCTTAACGAAAGACAGCTTGCTTTAGACATCTTTATTATGGCTTGGCCATGTGACAAAGCAGTAAACCTTGTACATACTGTTCAATCCATAAGTGTTCACTGAATATTTAGAAAGAAACGGAATCAGCAAATTTTTATATTCAGGACTCTTCCTTCTATGATCACTCACCTGCTTACTTCCCAACTCTTCCCCAGCAACTTTATTTCTGATTCACTGCCCTTTACTTCAGCAAAAGCAGTGTTGTTTTATGAATTCATACCTTTATTATTTCCCACCTTCTCCACTTAACTAAGTTCTACTCATTCCTCACAATTTAGCTCAGCTGTCATGTTCTTGAAGAAGTCTCGCCTGACTCCATCATCCATCCCCAGACTAAGCTAAATGGTATAATTCTGGACTGCCAGAGTACCCAATGGGCTTCCCTGGTGGCTCAGACAGTATAGAATCCGCCTGCAATGTGGGAGACCTGGGTTCGATCCCTGCGTCAGAAAGATCCGTTGGAGGAGGGCATGGCAACCCACTCCAGTATTCTTGCCTAGAGAATCTCTATGGACAGATGAACCTGGAAGGCTATGGTCCGTGGGATTGCAAAGAGTCGGACACGACTGAGTGACTAAGCTAGCACTTAGTACCCACTATAAGTATCCAATAATGCAGTTGCCACAAAACATAGAAACTAACCACTTAAATATCTGTGCCCACTCATAGACTGTAAGCTCTTTAAAGCTTCTGTCTTTATAGTCACAAATACTAGCACAGATTCAACAAGTATTTATTGAATGAATGAAAGAATGAGCAAACTCATCTCATTCCTTTTTGCCTTAATTTTTCTCTCTTTAACTTACCTATGTTTGGTCAGCTGGTCACCCACAATTTTAACTATCTTAAAAAAACAAATGAACAAAATCCTCTTTGGCCAAACATCAAAAATTAAAATGACCCTGAGTTCTACTTATTCATATAGCCAAAAAGTATTCCTTCCTAACATTTTACAATTAATATTCAATAACTACTTAACATCACCACCACTTTCTCCTAATATCCTCTAAAGCAGAATCACATTTTAATATTCACTCTTTCACAATCACACATATTATTTATTTCTACTCTTCTTTCTCCTTGAAAAGATATAGAGTAACTCTTTCTCTACTGATGCCATCACATCTGTACCTTTCCATTTCTAGAGCCCCTGCCTTTAATCTCTTCCAGTTCAGTTTGCTCTAGTTGCATCAAAGGAATAATTTAGTATATTGAAACTACATATAAGGAATTTCTGTTTATTATTATTCAGTATTCTAATTACACAGAATCCACAATTTTTAGCCAGTCTTTTAAAGATATGCATCACACCTTCATCTCTACCAGTATTCTCGTTTCCTCTAAAAAAAAAAAAAAAAAATTATTTCCTTGTGTTTCCAGGTATGCATTTCCCATTGAAGCCAAGCAAATGTTCTTGATGTATATCATAGTAAATCTGCAAATTCCTGCATGGTTACCTTTGTATATTGAGCTTTCAAGCTTTCCCTATTGTCTTTGTACCTTGATTCATTTTTTAAATTTAAATTAATTTTTATTGGAGTATAGTCATTTTGCAATGTTGTGTTAGTTTCTGCTATACAGCAAAGTGATCAACTATACATATACGTATATCCAGTCTTTTTTTACATAACCTTCCCATGTAGATCACCACAGAGCATTACGTAGAAAACCCTGCACTGTACAGTAAGTTTTCATTAATTAATCATTTTATAAAAAGTAGTGTATATATGTCAATCCCAATCTCCCAATACATCCCTCCCCCACTACACCCCTTGGTATCCATGGTTGTTTTCTACACTTATGACTCTATTTCCTCTTTGCTAATAAGTTCATCTGCTCCACTTTTCCAGATACCACATACAAATGATATTGTACAGTATTTGTTTTTCTCTCCTGAGTTACTTCATTCTTGATGACAATCTCTGGGCCCATCTATGTCACTACAAATGGCATTATTTCATTCCTTTTCATGGCTGAGTAATAAACCACTTTGTCAATTCCTCTGTTGATGGACATTTAGGTTGCTTCCACGTTGTGGCTGTTGTAAACAATGCTGCAATGAAAGCTGAGGTGCATGCATCCTTTCAAATTATGGTTTTTCTCCAGCTATATGCCAGGAGTGGAACTGCTGGATTATATGGTAGATCCAGTTTTAAAAGGAGCCTCCATACTGTTCTCCATAGTGGTGGTAACACCGACAGTTTAAGAGGGTTCCTTTTTCTTCACTGGAGAAGGAAATGGCAACCCACTCCAGGACTCTCGCCTGAAACACTCCATGGACTGTCGCCTACATGGACTGTCGCCTGAGGAGTCTGGTAGGCGACAGACAGTCCATGGAGTCGCAAAGAGTCGGACACGACTGAATGACTTCACGACTTCACGACGACTTTTTCTTCACACCTTATCCACTTGGTAGATTTTTTTGATGATGGCCATTCTGACTGATGTAAGATGACACTTTGTTGTAGCATTGATTTGCATTTCTCTAATAATTAGTGATGTTGAGCATGTCTTCATGTGCTTTTTTGGCCATCTGTCTTTTTCGGGTAAATTTCTATGTATACATTCTGATCAGTTTTTGATTGAGTTATTTGTTTTTTGATATTGAGGTGCATGAGCTGCTTGTACATTTTGAAGATTAATCCCTTATCAATGACTTCATTTGTAAATATTTTCTCTCATTTTGAAGGCCATCTTTTCATTTTGTTTATGATTTCCTTTGCTGTGCAAAATCTTGCAAACTTAACTAGGTCTCATCTGTTTACTTTTGTTATTATTTTCATTACTCTAGGTGGTGAACAAAAACATCTCTCTACATTTCTCCTCCTTCTTAATTACCTTTAGGAATATTAATTGCTCCCTTAATAAACAACCTTTTAACATTTGTATTGTACCTGAACTGACACTATATTGCTCTGTAAGTTTTTGGGAAGAACTTTATGTGTGCACTTCTGGATTACTGTTCTGCCTTACAGGGTTTAATCCAGCATCACACTCTGTCATATAAGTTGGCTTTTTAATTTAAGTTGGCTAATTTATAGGTGGCCCTAGAGGTAAAAAACCCACCTGCCAATGCAGGAGACACAGGAGATGTGGATTCGATCCTTGGATCAAGAAGATCCCCTGGAGGAGGGTATGGAAACCCACCAGTATTCTTGCCTGGAAAATCCCATGGACAAAGGAGCCTCATGGGCTACAGTCCATAGGGTCACCAAGAGTCGGGCACCACTGAAGAGACTTAGCATGCACCAGTAATTTACTATCTTACATTTAAGGGGACTCAGTAAATGCAATTGCACTAACTGACTGTTCTTCAATAAACTTTACAAATGATAGTGAAATAAACAGTAAATTTAAATTACAGTTAGTGTTTAAAATCAGTAAACACTATATAACCCTCCTATAACCCTACTTATCTTAGAATATTTGCATAAAGCTTTTGCATATGTATTCAATTGTTATTTCTGCTTTTAAACCTCATCCCCACTTCATACTTCATTCCTTTTACTACTAAACGCCCATGTAATGAAACCTGAAGGAAACTGAAGGGCATACCAGAGAATATCACTTTTCACTTAAGTCTCACTGCTCATAATTATTTACACATCTGGTATGAAGCCATCATATCAATATTCTACACATTGAGAGCTTTATTTATGGCCCTTGGTGGCTCAGATGGTAAAGAATCTGCCTGCAGTGCAGGACACCTGAGTTTGATCCCTGGGTCAAGGAGATTCCTTGGAGAAGGGAATGTACCCACTCCAGTATTCTTGCCTGGAGAATTCCATGGACATAGGAGGCTGGTGGGCTATAGTCCATGGAGTCACAAACAGATACAACTGAGTGACTAACACTTTGACTTTCACATCAAAGGATAATTAATACGTTCAGTTGAGTTCAGTACAGTCGCTCAGTCGTGTCTGACTCTTTGCGACCCCATGAATCACAGCACGCCAGGCCTCCCTGTCCATCACCAACTCCCGCAGTTCACTCAAACTCATGTGCATCGAGTCAGTGATGCCATCCAGCCATCTCATCCTCTGTCGTCCCCTTCTCCTCCTGCCCCCAATCCCTCCCAGCATCAGGGTCTTTTCCAATAAGTCAACTTCGCATGAGGTGGCCAAAGTATTGGAGTTTCAGCCTCAGCATCAGTCCCTCCAATGAATACCCAGGACTGGTCTCCTTTAGGATGGACTGGTTGGATCTCCTTGCAGTCCAAGGGACTCGCAAGAGTCTTTTCCAGCACCACAGTTCAAAAGCATCAATTCTTCAGCACTCAGCTTTCTTCACAGTCCAACTCTCACATCCATACATGACCACTTTCTATCACAGAGCTTAACAAATTTACTTATACAATTTAGCAACAAGAAACAGTAAAAGAAAATGCCACAGTAAATGTTTCTGCCCATATATTGTCACCAGGTTAATAAAAAAATCCACTTTTAGGGGAATACTATCTAAGAAGTAAATAACATAAAATGCTATTTTGAATAAAACTTTGTGTCCATATATTCATTTTGTATTATTTCCTTTAAAGAACAAACTAAAGGTATCAAAAACCCATTAAGATATTTAGTTAATGGATAAAACAGACTTGATCAATATATTAAACAAAAACTTACAGGATCAGCAGGTCCACAGAATTCTCGAAATGTCATTGTAGGATTAGTTTGTTGAATCTCCATTGCTACACAAGGCCCAGAATACATTTCTGTCACCATTTCCTATAATATATAAATAAGATAATATTAACAAATGAGTATAATTTAATAATCTTTTGCTTCTCTTCTATTAATTGCACTACTATTCTACTGGACTCAAAATGTTAAAGTTATCTTTGATTTCTTCTCCACCTGTACCCTCTATGCCAAGCAGTTCCCACATTTTGTCTATTTTTCCTATAAAAATGTGTTTTAGATATGTTCCTTTGTCTCCATTCCTACCATTATCATACTAATGCTTTATTACTTGATATGTTCACTATTTGAAATTATCTTCTGGTACATATTTCTTTTAAAAGGCTCTCTCCTCTCAAACACAATACTATCAAATGAACATTTTAAAAGATATATTTTCCAAACTGTTTCTCCCAAAGAAACTTATAAAAATCATAATGAGTTTCAGCAATGAGGAATAATAGGCATCAGATTCATTTTCTCACATTAAACATCTAGAAACTAAAAGCAATAAACAAATATTGTTTTCAGACACTGAACAATAGACAGCACAGTACCATGATCCTCAAGAGACAGAAAATGAATGGGATCAGCTGTACAACTGCCCATCTTACTGCCTGAAGGCTTCTAGACAGTGAAACAGGTATAGGAAACACAAAAGAGCCCAACATTCTCACTGAATAGAACAAATCGAGACTGGAGTTTAGGGAGGCTGATGAGGCTACGATTTGCCGAACAGAATACTAGAGGAAGTGGGAGAGCAACAAGAGAGTAAGTCTCAGGGATCTGCAGAGAAGTTTTTGAGTCTTAGACTGTAGGTTGAGTCTGTGTATATATAGAGGATACTACGGAAGGCTGAGAAAAGAACTCCCAGACAGCAGTAAATGAAACAATTCATAAATACAGTATAAGACTGGGAGGAATCTGTACTCCCATGAGCTGGAGTGGAAGCCCCTATATGATATACAGAGCATCATGTAGAGACCTTAGAATGGTATTATACTCTAGTTGTTATTGTTCAGTCTCTAAGGGTATACAATACCTTGTGACCACATGAACTGCAGGACACCAGGCTTCTTTGCCCAACACTATCTCCCTGCATAGCCTCAAACTCATATCCATTGAGTCAGTGATGCCATTCAACCATTTCATCCTCTGTTGTCCCCTCCTCCTCCTCCCTTCCATCTTTCCCAGCATCAGGATCTTTTCTAATGAGTCGGCTCTTTGCATCAGGTGGCCAAAGTATTGGAGCTTTAGCATCAGTCCTCCCAATGATATTCAGGATTGATTTCCTTTAGGATTGACTAGCTGGATCTCCCTGCATTCCAAGGGAATCTCAAGAGTCTTCTCCAACACCACAGTTCAAAAGCATCAATTCTTTGGTACTCATCTTTCTTTATGGTTCACCTCTCATATCCATACATGGAAAAACCATAGTTTTGACTAGACAGACCTTTGTCAGCGAAGTAATGTCTCTGCTTTTTAAAACACTGCTTAGGTTTGACATAGCTATTTTTCCAAGGAGCAAGCGTCTTTTAATTTCATGGCTGCAGTCACCATCTGCAGTGACTTTGGAGTCCAAGAAAATGAAATCTGACACTGTTTCCACATTTTCCCCATCTATTTGTCATGAAGTGATAGGACCAGATGCATGCTCTTAGGTTTTTGAATGCTGTGTTTGAAGCCAGCTTTTCACTCTCCTCTTTCACTTTCATCAAGAGGCTCCTTAGTTCCTCTTCATTTTCTGTCATTAAAATATACCATAGTAGTTGGCCTAAACTTGCCTTATGTATGGAACACTCTGTATCTATCCTATGAAAGCTTAAAAGCATGTCTCAGAAGTGTCAAACTGATTCCAAGTAACTTGTCCAAGGGCCAGAACAAAATCAAACATTTTTTAAAGGAATACAGCAATACCATGTAACAGTTGAAATTTCCCAACACCAGTACATAACAAAAATTGCCAGGAATACAAAGAAGTAGGAAAATATAAACTATCACCAGACCCAAACTCAAGAGACACAAACCCAGCAATGACAGAAATGATGGATGTAATTACAGAAGAAGTTTTAAAAGTCACTATAAATAGGTTCTACATGCTCAAATTATAGAAGAAAACATGTACATAATACATAGCAAAAAAGATATTAAAAAGATACAAACAAAACTTCTAGACATGAAAACTACATCTGAATTTAGATCAATGAATTTGAAGGCATGCAACATAAACCATTAAAAAGCAAGCATGGAAACAAAGAAGAGTGAAGAAAAACTTTTAAATTTTTTAAAAAGACTATGGGACACATCAAGCAGTGTAATTGGAGCCTCAAAAGAAGAAAGGATGATGAACAGAAATGTATTTTGAGAATTAATCGCTAAAAAGTTTTTAAATTTGATGAAACTTATAAACCTACAGATATAACAAGATCTAAGGAGAAAAAGTGGAAAGAAAAATAAAGTAGGGCACATTATAATCAGATTGGCTATAAAACAAGAACAACAATAACAAAAAACGCAGCAAAAAATACTGAAACAACAACAAAAACTGTAGAAACATCAAAAAAAAGAACAAAGATAAGGATTAAAACAACAACTTTTGTCAAATTCTATAATCAGTTGAGAAAATATTTGGAAAATATTTTTTGAAATGAATGAAAAATAAAGGCTTTTTCAGAGTATAGGTATTTAACCTCTTTGGTTAAGTTTATTCATAGGTATTTTACTCTCTATGACCCAATTTCAAATGGGGATTGCTTTCTAACTTTATCTTTCTGATAGTTCATTTTAGTGTAAAGGAAACCAATAGATTTCTATATGTTAACTTTGTATCCTGCAACTTTACTGAATTCACTTAATTCTAATAGTTTTTTTTGTGTGTGTGTGTGGAGACTTTAGGATATTCTCTATATAATACCACTTGTTGCTTAGTTGCTAAGTTGTGTCTCACTCTTTTGTGACCCCATAGACTGCAGATCACCGGTCTCCTGCCCACCGGAATTTCCCAGGCAAAAATACTACAATGGGTAAGCATTTCCTTCTCCATGGGATCTTTCCAACCCAGGGATCATACCTGCATCTACTGCATTGGCAGGTGGATTCTTTAACTCTGAGCTTCCAGAGTAGCATATAATACCATTGTTGCTAAGTCACTTCAGTCGTGTCCAACTCTGTTCGACCCCACAGACAACAGCCCAACAGGCTCCCCCGTCCCTGGGATTCTCCAGGCAAGAACACTGGAGTGGGTTGCCATTTCCTTCTCCAATGCATGAAAGTGAAAAGTGAAAGTCAAGTCGCTCAGTCATGTTCAACTCTTAGCGACCCCATGGACTGCAGCCTGCCAGGCTCCTCCGCCCATGGGCTTTTCCAGGCAAGAGTACTGGAGTGGGGTGCCATTGCCTTCTCCGTATAATACCATATCATTTGCAAATAGTGACAGTTTTACTTCTTCCTCACAATTTGAATGCCTCTTATTTCTTTGACTTCTCTGATTACTATGGCAAAGACTTCTAATAGTGTGTTAAATAGAAGCAGGGAGAGTTGGCATCCTTGTCTTGGAAGTAAAAGACCTATACTACGTAAATTATAGAATACTGATGAAGGAAACTGAAGACGATGCAAAGATATCCTGTGTTCTTGGACTGGAGAAAGTTATATTGTTAAATGGCTATACTATCCAAAGCAATCTACAGATTTAATGCAATCTCTATCAAAATATCCATGACATTTTTCACAGAAGTCAAACAAATAATCCTAAAATTTATATGGAACTACAAAGGACCCTGAATTGCCACAGCAATCTTGAGGGGGGAAAATGCTGGAGGTATCATGCTCCCTGACTTTAGACTACACAGGAAAGCTACAGTAGTCAAAACAACATGGTACTGGTACAAAGACAGACACATAGATGAAGCGAACAGAACGATGGCCCAAAATAAACCCACACACTTATGACCACTCTACAACAAAGAAGGCAAGAATATACAATGGGAAAAGGCAGTCCCTTTAACAAATTATGCTGGGAAAACCGAACAGCTACATGTAAAAGTGAAATTAGAACATTTTCTTATGCTGTACAAAAAATATACTCAAGATAGATTAAAGATCTAAATGTAAGACCTGAATCAAAAAAAAATACTTCTACAAGAAAATACAGACAGAATACTCTTCAACATAAATTGCAGCATTATTTTTTTTTTTGGATCAGTCTCTTAGGCAAAAGAAATAAAAGCAAAAATAAATAAATGGGAACTATTAAACATAAAAAGTTTTATACAGCAAAGGAAACCATCAACAAAATGAAAAGACAACATACTGAATGGGAGAAAAAAACTGTAAATGCTATGACTGATAAGGAGTTAATATTAAAAATAAAGAGCTCATAGAACTCAATGTCAAAAAACAAAAAACTCCATTAAAAACTGTGGAGGGCTGAATAGACATTTTTCCAAAGAAGACATACAGATGGCCAAAATCTCTCAGATTTTGTCTGATTAAGTCTTTCTTTTTTGATTGAAAGATCACTGACTTACAATATTAGCTTCAGGTGTACAACACAGTGATTCAATATTTTTATAGATTACATTCCATTTACAGTTATTATAAAATAATGGCAATATTCTCCTGATAGTTTATCCTTTATATCACTAATCAGAGAAATGCAAATAAAAGCACATTGAGATATCACACCTGCTAAAACAGCTACCATCAAAATGTCTACAAATAACAAATGCTGGCAAGGATATGCAGAAATGGGAACCCTGGTACATTGTTGGTGAAAATATAATTGGTGCAGCCCCCATGGAAAACAGTATGGAGGTTCCTCAGAAAAAGTAAAAACAGAACTACCATATGATCCAGCAACTCCACTGCTGGATATATATCTGAAGAAAATAAAAACACTAATTCAAAAAGATATATGCATTCCAATAGCAGCATTATTTTCAAGAGCCAATATATGGAAGCAATCTAAGTATCCAACAACAGGTGAATGAATAATGAAGATGTGATATATACATACAATGGAATACTACTCAGTAATAAAAAAAAGAACAAAATTCTACCATTGGCAACAATGTGGATAAACCTAGAGTGTATTGTTCTTAGTGAAGTCAGAGAAAGACAAACATTCTGTATGTTACCACTTATATGTGAAATCTTTAAAAAAATGTATATTACAAAACAGAAATGGACTCACAGATATAGAGAACAAACGAATGGTGACCAGTAAGGAGAAGAAAGGGAGTAGGGGCAAGACAGGGGTATAAGGTTAAGAGATACAAACTATCATGTATAAAATAAGCAGCAAGGATAAACCTGTCAGGGGAATATTGCCATTATTTTGTAATAACTGTAAATGGAACATATTCTATAAAAATACTGAATCACTGTGTTGTACACCTGAAACTAATACAATATTGTAAGTCAATGATCTTTCAATCAAAAGAGAAAGACTTTTTCACACAAACAAAATCTGAGAGAATTCACCACCACCAGCCCTATACCATAGAAAATGTTAAAGGAAGTTCTTCAGACAGAATAAAAATGCCAGACAAAAATATGGAGCCACACAAAACAATGGTAAATAGGTGGGTAAATATAAAACATTCACAGGAATTAAAAAAGAAAATTTAATTGATTATTTAAAGCAAAAATAGTAACAATGTATCATAAAGCTTTTAACATATAAATGTAAAATGTACAACAGCAGCATGCAGAGGAAGAGGGAGGAGATAGACATATACTGTTTACGGTTCTTAACTGTATATGTGAAGTAACATGGTCAGAAAAAAAGTGCCTCTCACTGAAAGATTCAGTGAATGGAACATTTCAGACAGAACTGAAAATGAGTATAAAGACTTGAAGGAAGAAGTACAGCTGGGGTGTATGAAGATCAGTAAAGAGCTATGATGTCAGGAGCTGCCTGAGGCCACAGGAAAGCAGTTAAGAGATGAGGCCCAGGGGACTTCCCTGCTTGTCCAGTGGCTAAGACTGCCTTCCAAAGCAGGGTGTGTGAGTTCAGTCCTAGTCCGGGAGCTAAGATTCCACATGCCTTGTGGCCAGAAAACAGAAACAATGTTGTAACAAATTCAGTAAAGACTTTAAAAACAGTCCATATTAGAAAAGAAAAGAAAAAGGATAAGGTCAGATCATGGTAGGCCATGTAAACCATGTTAATGACTTTGGAAGGTTTATAATACCCAATGCCAAAGTAAAATAAAGGCAATTTATTACAGAGCAGTACTTAAATTTTAATCAAAACTCAATCATCGTGTCTACTAAAAATGCCAGAAGTTAAAAAAGGGAGAGGACTTCATAATTGATACGGTAAACAGATCCCTACTCATTAGAACCCCTAAATTATGCCCCTGAAGTTACTTCACTAATTCACAAAGGTCATATGAAATTGATTCTTATGGATAATTATGTTCAGGAGGATCTTCTGTCTCATGATATGAAGTACTGGCTACACATAAATGTCAAGAGCCTAAATCCTCAGTTGGGGTAGAAGGGATGAGTACATTATCCAAAAAGAGAAGTGCCAATTTTGTCCACCTTTCTTTTATGTGTGTGAGAGTCTCTCTCTCTTTCAGTGTTAAATACTATTAAAATGATAAACAGAGGGCTATACAAAACACAAAGAATATGTTGAAAAAAGAACTGCATCAAAAACATAAAATGATCCTTAAAAATTGAACTTGAGAATTCTGTTAATAGATGAACAGAATTAAGAGAATTAACAGAAGTCTCAAACCTAGGTTTTTACTTAATTAAAAATTATCAAACAAAAAAGTACTTGTTTCCTCCCTTAATAGCCCTTTGATTAACGTCCTTAAGTAGTTGAAATGGAGTATCTGATTTAATATCCATCCTCACCAGGACATAAGCTCCAAGAATGCAGGCAGCGTGCATTTCTGGCTCCCTGGTATCCAACACATTGTCTGACCCACAAGCGGTAATATATGTGTGGCAAATAATTGGATCCTGATAACACTATAAGATAGTAATTATTACCTTTTCATGATTGCAAATGCTGAAGCAGCAAATTTAAGTGTAAATGATCAACATGGAATCTACTATAAAGAATGTCAGTTATAATAATAATAATAATAAAAGTAGTAATAATAAAAACAGCTGATATTTACTAAAGCAACAATCTCAGTAATATGTGAGATTGCTTTACATGATTTATTTCATTTAATAACCACAATAATTTTATAAAGTAATAATAACATTGTTTCAATTTTATATACGGGTAAACTAGGGCTTATAAAAGGTAAGTAATGTCTATGGTCACATAACTGGTGTGTTTGGTATCTGAACCTAGCATCTGACTCGACAGTCAAAAAAGGAAGGAACCTGAGGTAAGGAAGCTGTAAGCAGCTGCAATGAAATTTGGGAGCTAGGAAAATTCTACAATCTGAAGCAAGTGATATGAGAAAACCTAGAACTAGAGTAGAATTATATATATACACACATATATATATACACACACACACATATATATTTAGTACAACAGTGTCAGTGACACTGTATTATTTCCCAGTATGTATCCAGGGGTTCTCATCTCTAGGATCTAATGCCTGCTGATCTAAGGTGGAGCTAATGTAATAATAATAGAAATAAACTGCACAATAAGTGTAATGCACTTGATTCATCCCCAAACCATCCCTCCATCCCTTTCCCCAGGATCCATGGAAAAACTGTCTTCCACGAAACTGATCCATAGAGCCAAAAAGTTTAAGGACTGCTGACATATTCTACATTTGAGAGGATCATTTCACATCCTGACATTAAGAAAACTTTAAGTTTAAAATAATAAAATGGATGGAACCACTAATATGACCTTATATATCTTCTTTTATAAGTAAGAATCTGAAGATAAAGAGGTCAAAGCATTATACTAACAAAGTCAGTAAGAATCAGATCACCTGTTTTTTAGTTCCTTTAGATTATGTTGCCTCTTAAGATTATTTTTACAGGGCCTACTTTCTAGCAGTATATAAAGCTCCTAAAATTAAGGGGCTTCCCTGGTGGCTCAAACAGTAAAGAATCTGCCTGAAACACAGGAAAGCTGGGTATGATCCCTGAGTTGGGAAGATTCCCCTGCAGAAGGGAATGGCAACCCACATCAGTATTGCTGCCTGAAGAATTTCATGGACAGAGGAGCCTGAGGGGCTAGAGTCCATGGGGTCACAGAGTCGGACACAACTGAGTGACTAACACTTTCACTTTTTCAAAATTAAGAGGCATCCAGTATGCAGCATTTTACCTTTTCCTTGAACTTAAAATTTGAATCCTAAATATTAACTGTCATGAGAAATAAGACACCCAAGAGAAATAAAACAATCACAATAGCAAGTGAGATCCAGGGTTTGCTATCTGATTCTCATGATCACAAATTACCCAAGGAAAGATATCACAAACATATGCATTTCTAGTATGTGAATACAGACCATCACACAACTTCCTCTGAATGAAATAGTCAGAGTCAGAATGAAATAGAATGAATGAGACAAGAACTTTTAAAGAATCACACTATAAATCACTCATAAGAATATTATTTATTTCAATAAGCTATTACTGGGATAAAAACACTCTTACTTCCCTTTGGGGAAAATTTTTCAAGGAAATAACTTTTCCTAGCTTCAGTAAAATTTTGTATCATATAAATATAGTAACATCTCAAAGATACCTGGATATTGATATACTCTGGCTCATATTATATGAGCCAGTGCATTCTCCCATTAACAGACTGTTATAAACCAACCATTTGAAATATATGTTTTAAGCTGAATAAAAATTATAACCATTACTAAAAATTACTCACAAGACTAATAATTAGTCTGGAATAAAGTGGTTTTTCCCTTCCATAGAGTCCCTCTGTTCTTTCTCCTAAGTAGGTTCTTTTATTAATATTACAAGATTTAATTAATAATTATAGATGATATCTTACTGAGAAGAATAAACAGAAGAAAGTACATCAACACCAATCATTCTGAGCTGTTTTGACATTAAAGTATAACATTGCTACTGGCATTCAAATTCCTGATTTCTCAGGAAAAATGACACATTCACCCAGTAATACATTTATCTTAATCTCCAGAATCCTGAGTTCAAAAAATTCCAAGAGTAAATATATACTATATAAAAATTGCATGTATGGCATTTATAAAACACAGCATATAATGTTGTACACATGAAACTGATATATAATGTTATAAACCAATGTTACCTCAACAACAAGTAAATTTTAAAAGAGAAGTTTTTTTTTTTAAGTTGTTTACCAACAGGAAATATGACCTACTTCAGATGTATATAAAACATTAATGTTCACCAATTCAATTCTATATGCTGTTGTAGGAGAATATAACTCAGGATCAAAGGTACTGTGAGATAAGTATCCATGAGTCTCTCTATCTTATAAACAGTAAAACTACAATATAATGTGCATTAACAAAGGTAGTTGCTTTTAACTATATATTTAAAAGTTAATGTAACACATAAAAGAAGGGAAATGTAAAAAAGAAAGATTTTTAAAATGGAAAACAGTTGTCACTGGTTGAATAAATGATGTTAAGAACACACTTTAAAATTTCTTCCATTCAAAAAAAGAAAAGCCAGAAAGAAAAACACCAATACAGTATACTAACGCATATATATGGAATTTAGAAAGATGGTAACAATAACCCTGTATACGAGACAGCAAAAGAGACACTGATGTATAGAACAGTCTTTTGGACTCTGTGGGAGAGGGAGAGGGTGGGATGATTTGGGAGAATGGCATTGAAACATGTATAATATATATGAAACGAGTCGCCAGTCCAGGTTCGATGCACGATACTGGATGCTTGGGGCTGGTGCACTGGGATGACCCAGAGGGATGGTATGGGGAGGAAGGAGGGA
This sequence comes from Bos mutus, assembly GCF_027580195.1. Classification (NCBI taxonomy): domain Eukaryota; kingdom Metazoa; phylum Chordata; class Mammalia; order Artiodactyla; family Bovidae; genus Bos; species Bos mutus. The sequence goes on along the minus strand of NC_091632.1, from coordinate 49,176,012 downwards.
GGAGAGTTCAGGATGGGGAACACATGTATACCTGTGGTGGATTCATTTTGATATATGGCAAAACCAATACAATATTGTAAAGTTAAAAAATAAAATAAAATTTAAAAAAAAAAAAAAAAAAAAGGCTTAACTCTAAAATGAAGAAGCTGATAAGATTAAAGTTTGAAAAGCTGTAACAATAGGAAAAGCACTTTGGTTCCTCTAAAGAAGGGTAGAACACTACCAGTATGCTAAATGCAAAATATAAGATTTCATCATCAGTCTTTACTATGTACGGCTAAACAGGAGAAAGGCTCAGGCCAGCTCTTGGACCAGTGCCTTTTTCCTTTCCTAAAGTAGGCTGAGGACTTACCTGTTGGCTCAGTGCTAAAGAATCCACTTGTCAATGCAGAAGATACGGGTTCAATCCCTGATGCAGGAGGAGCCCACACACCACAGAACAACTAAGCCTATGCCCCACAACTACCACAGCCATTAAAGCCCCTATACCCTAGAGCCCGTGCTTCCCAGCAAGAGAAGCCACCACTACGAAAAGCCTGCATACCGCAGCCAGAGAACAGCCCTGACTCTTGGCAACTTGAGAAAAAAAAACGTGCACCAATGAAGTCCTAGCACAGCCAAATATAAATAAATACATTAAAAAAAAAATTAGAAATAAATTTTTTAAAAACTAGGTTAAAAGGAAAGGGTTTAGAGAGATGAGGAGAGGGGAATCTAGTCTCACTGTCAGGGTGAACTTTACACAAAAAGAAAAAAAAAAAAAGAGCAAAATGCCCTATAAAGCAATAAGTGTGATGAGGCAGGCCACCAGCACAAATGTATCTAATCTGATAAAAGGGGAAGGAAACTAGCTTTGATTAAATATCTGTCATGTGTTATTTTAAGGAACAACACTTGGTTTATTTGAATACAGTCTTGTTTTCAAGAATGAATTTCACTGCTCTCTAAACAGTTCCCCTTAAGTCTTACTATTATTCACTCTCCACTGTATTTTCAGATGATTCTATCTGCATTTGTATCATTAAATAGACTATGCTATGAAATAACTGCCGTGCAACTACATCAAGAACTATTTGCTCTCAACTTTTTAAAGCATTTTCAACAGTCTTCTATCTTGAGAATATTACCTCCATGTGCTGTGCTTAGTCGCTCAGTTGTTTTGGACTCTTTGTGACCCCATAGGCTGTAGCCCACTTGGGCTACAGGCTCCTCTGTCCATGGGGATTCTCCAGGCAAGAATACTAGAGTGGGTTAGCCCTGGGATAGCCCCAACCCAGGGATTGAACTCAGGTCTCCCGCATTGCAGGCAGATTCTTTACCGTTTGGGCCACAAGGGAAGCCTATCAAAATGTGTCAGTATCATATTATACATGTTTTAATGCCATTCTCTCAAATCATGCCCCCCTTCCCTCTCCCATAGAGTCCATATAAGAAACGAATTGCCAGTCCAGGTTCGATGCAGGATACAGGAAGCTTGGGGCTGGTGCATTGAGATGACCCAGAGGGATGGTATGGGGAGGGAAGTGGGAGAGGGGTTCAGGATGGGGAACACGTGTACACCCGTGGCAGATGCATGTTGATGTATGGCAAAACCAATACAATATTGTAAAGTAAAAAAAATAATAATAATAAAAAAAATTTTTTAAATGTGTCAATATCTCAGCAAAGTGATTTTTGGATTTCTGTATATTTTTGTTCCATAAATGAAACAGCATCATATTTTAAAAACTGAACCACTGGCTCTCAGGGATAAAAATACTCCAGTCATTGGTATGATCAGTTGTCAACTGGCAGAACTGTGAATACTTCAAGGAATACTTTCACGATTATAAATTATACTGAGATCTACAAAATCTGAGATACACAAGTTTTCAATACCAATACTTTATATTTACTTCAGTACTTACATTATACTCAGACACTACTCCTTTATAAACTTCATAAAACTCTTCAACATTAATCCGATCCATGTTAAACTGTATTTTAAAAAAAAGAAAAACATAAGTCAACCAAAAAAATAGAATGAATCACACTTAGCACTCAATATTTATGTTCTCTTAGACATATTTTCTTTAAAATTTAAACCCTGAAGAAATTAGTCTTTGAAGAAGTATTAAAGTTCAGTCCATCAATAATAAATTATTGTTTATCAAAAATAAGAATTTATTTGTAACATTTATTGAGTATTTAATATATCAAGCATTGTTCCAGGTGCTGTTCATGTACCATCTTATTTAATTATAACAATAGCCCTACAATGTAAGTAATGTTAACATCTCCAATTTACGAATGAGGTGAAGACTCAGTGGGGTAATATAACCTTCACTACCTGGCATTCCATCTCAAACTGTCTGATCCCACTGACTGGGCTCTCAACTACTGTAATCTATCTTATTGAAAAAAAAAACCTCATTCTTCATACAAAAAAGACATAGGCACAATGTAATTTTGTTTATCAATAGATCAATGGCAAAAGAAAGCAACATTACCAAAGAAAATTTCTTCAAATTTTGTAGAGGGGCCTGGAAATAATACTCTTATCCTCCCAGGCATTCAGAAAAAGCCCTTAGTTAGTCTGGCTCATAATAAAGCACTGATACCATTCATCTGAAAATCCTACTATTCTTCAGAAAGAATTGTCAGAGTATGCTAGTAAGGTAAAGCTACAATGACTCATTCTTATCCAGGCTGGATTCAAACTTAAAAATAAAATTTCATTAAGTTCTAGAGTTTCAAGAACCAAAACTTTCAATTTTTAAAAATTAGACACAGACTTTTGTTTTCCTCCCTACTTTGTCCTTTTATTGTTGCCAGGATTGAAGATCACGGAGCTTCTCCCTACCCAGACAACAGTTCAAACTATTTATTTTCATAGTTCAGTTCAGTGCAGTCACTCAGTTGTGTCCGACTCTTTGTGACCCCATGGACTGCAGCACAGCAGGCTTCCCTGTCCATCACCAACTCCAAGAGCTTGCTCAAACTCATGTCCATCGCATCAGTGATGCCATCCAACCATCTCATCTGCTGTTGTCCCCTTTTCCTCCTGCCTTCAATCTTTCCCAGCATCAGGGTCTTTTCAAATGAGTCACTTCTTCGCATCAGGTGGCCAAAGTATTGGAGCTTCAGCTTTAGCATCAGTCCTCCCAATGAATATTCAGGACTGATTTCCTTCAGGATTGACTGGTTGGATCTCCTTGCAGTCCAAGGGACTCTCAAGAGTCTTCTCCAGGACCACAGTTCAAAAGCATCGATTCTTCAGCACTCAGCTTTCTTTATAGTCCAACTCTCACATTCATACATGACCACTGGAAAAACCATAGCTTTGACTGCTATGGACCTTTGATAGCAAAGTAATGTCTCTGCTTTTTAATATGCTATCTAGGTTGGTCACAGCTTTTCTTCCAAGGAGCAAACGTCTTTTAATTTCCTGTCTGCAGTCACCATCTGCAATGATTTTGGAGCCCCCCAAAATAAAGTTTCCATTGTTTCCCCGTCTGTTTGCCATGAAGTGATGGGACCGGATGCCATGATCTTAGTTTTTTGAATGTTGAGCTTTAAGCCAACTTTTTCACTCTCCTCTTTCACTTTCATCAAAGGTGGTGTCATCTGCATATCTTGAGGTTACTGATATTTCTCCTAGCAATTTTGATTCCAAATTGTACTTCATCCAGCCTGGCATTTCACATGATGTACTCTGCATAGGCAACACAGCTATTACAGGGAGGGAACTTGTTTGATTTCAATATCTTATTCAATATTCATATAACTTCTTATATTACTAATATTATAAAATAATAACAGGGTGAAAAGTGAAAGTAGTAGTTGCTCAGTCTTGTCTGACTCCTTTCAACCCCATGAACTATAGCCTGCCAGGCTCCTCTGTCCATGGAATTCTCCAGGCAAGAATACTGGAGTGGGTTGCCATTCTCTTCTCCCGGGGATCTTCCCAACCCAGGCATCAAACTCTGTCCTCCTGCATTGCAGGTGGTTTCTTTACCATCTGAGCAACCAGGAAAGCCCAAATAACAAGGTATAATTTATTAAATATTTGGTAATTTGAACTGGAAATTCTTCAAAGTATTGTGTAGCTTTAATTTATTTAGTGCACAAAATAAACCATAGCGGCAAATAATATTATCATTCTCTAGTTGAGAAAACTGAAGATAAGAATGGTTAAAATCTGGCCAAGTTTATAACCTAGAAAGTAGAAGATCCATGATTCAGAAATAGGGTTTACTGATTTCAAAAATCACAATGATTCTGATTGCCATTAAACTACCATGCCTCCCCCATAAATTCAATTAATCTTTTTTAAAACAAATTATTCTTTCTTTTCCACTGAGCACTTACTATGGGCAATCACTATGCTAGGCTGTAAGCCTAGAGTTAGATTAATGTTTAATTCTAAAATGTTCACACTGATTACTACTTAAGCAGGCTTAGATCCCATAATCCTGTGGCTGACTACATCACCAAGCTAATACTTTGAGAACGCTGTTGCTATCAATTTCATTACTGTCCTGGGCAAGACTCTTCAAATATTAAATTTCTCATTTGTCTCCAAGCTGTGCCTGATAACTTTGCAAACTAGCTGATACATCTAATCTTTTCTCATTTTATGAGCATTCCCACCAATCTGGGATACAAAACAGGCAGAACCCCAGACAGTGCCCTGACCTCTGATCTGGGCTGATGCAGACTTCATAGAAATCAAAAGGAGTTCCTTTCCAGAGAAAGAGAAAATAAACTGGTATGAAAATTCTTTCCGGAACTGGTAATTCACTACCATAACAACACAAACTTGCTGTTTTTCAAAAACTGTAAAATGCAAATTATTAATTGGATTCCTATAATAATTGTACCAATTTATCTGTCAAATGCAATGATAAGTGTACCACAAAGACACAGAAGAGCTCTAGAGAAGTTAATATTGTTTCTTCAGTGAAGGGTTTCCTGGAAATGTGTCAGCAGGGCGATTTTGAATGATTGTGGACTCCGGAGGCTTACTGGTGTGACTGCCAAGAGAGGGGCTGAAATGTGCTAACTCTAAAGATCCTGAGAGAAAGTCCAGAAACCAGCAAAGGTCCTGGTCAGGGAAAAAGCCAAATTGATTCTCTTCTTAGTCACAAATCCAGACAACAAAATTTCATTATAAGTACTTAGCTTAAAACTATTTCTTGTTTGGAGGAATTAAATGCATTGTTTCAGTGTGCATTTACTTTGCAACTAAAGTTCCAGGAATTATATAAATCTGCTTTATAAGCTTAAATTAGATGTACCATTGGACAGTTAGCTCTCTGTGAGAGATTATACTGGTAAAATCATTTCAAAAATATTTTTTACTAAAAGTTATCATGTTCAACATATCTTTTTGCTTTTAATGTGTTGAGTTCACAAGTGCACAGAGAAAATTCAATGTAAAACGTATTAAAGCATACTGTGTAAAAAAAACACACACACACACAGTTCATCAGTAAGTTAATGACTCTTGCAAACTACCTACCATCTGCATAGCTGAGATTTCAAAACCTGCATCTCGGATAGTCATCAGGATCTTTCCCAGAAGTCCTGAAAATACAGAACAAATAAGTGCAAAAATACAAAATTTCTAAGGCATTTTAGCTTTATAGAAATGCAAATTTTCTATATCAAAGTATTTTGCTTAAACACTTGGGCTTCCCTGTTGGCTCAGACAGTAAAGAATCTACCTGCAATGCAGGAGACCCAGGTTTGATCCCTTGGTTGGGAAGATCCCCTGTAGAAGGGGGAATACTCCAGTATTCTCACCTGGAGAATCCCATGGACAGAGAAGCCTAATGGGCTGCAATCCATAGGGTCACAAAGACTTGGACAAGATCGAGCAACTAACACTTGCTTACACTATGTAAGAGTGAATCACACAAACCTGCCCAGGAAATCTAGGCCTCTAATACTGTGACCCCATTTGATTCAGTAACCCCATTTGATTTTGCAATCCCAAATGTTTAGTAAAGTGCTTCAGGAATATTGACAATCACTTTTTTCAGTTTTGAAAATTATTTTTTAAATTTATTTTTAATTGGAGGATAACTGCTTTACAATGTGGTGTTGGTTTCTGCCATTCAACAACGTGAACCAGGCATAAGTATTCATATATCACCTCCCTCTTGAACCTCTCTCCCAGTCCTGCCCCCAGCCTATCCCTCTAACTACAGCACCTTGTTGAGCTGTGTTATGAAGAAAATTCCCACCAGCTATCTGTTTTACACCTGGTAAGGTATATGTTGCAATGCTACTCTCTCATTTCATCCCACCTTCGCCCTCCCCCACTGTGTCTACAAGTCTGTTCTCCTCAAAACCAATCTTGAAGACTATGCAAAAAACTTTTAAGAACCTGAAGTCTAGTGATATTAAAAACTACAAAAATCAAAGAGTTAAACTAATATTATAAAAAGATGTGGTATTAAAGTACCAGATATGGAAGGAGTCCAAAAGAACTCAAAGGCAGAGAAACGTCAAATTAAAAATGAAGAGGAGAACAGAAGCTTCAGTGGGAAACGAAGGCAGGAAGTAGCTCTTTAAGGTTATAGACAGATGGGATTATATAGGGACAAAGGTATAAAAAGAGACAAGGCATAAAGCTGGGGAAAATGTGAACCTGTGTACACAATAGTGCCTGTGGGTGTTCTCAGACATTTCAGTGTGTGCCTTCAGACTCTTTGCGATCCCATGGACTATAGCTTGCCAGGCTCCTCTGTCCATGGGATTTCCCAGGCAAGAATACTGGAGTGGGTTGCCATTTCCTTCTCCAGGGGATCTTCTGGACCCAGGGATTGAACCCAGGTCTACTGCTTGGCAGGTGGATTCCCAGGTCACTGGTGCCACCCGGGAAGTCCATATACAATAGTAAGAGGTCAAAAAAGAAAAAAGCTAAACAGGAAAAGAGATTTAACCCAAATTTATAAAGGCCTTGGATGTCAACATGAAGAATTTGGTCTTTATGCCACAAATAGCAATTTTTATAATGGTGGTTTCAGACTCTGAAGGTCTAGAACTGATTTTTCAGATTCCATTCCTGCTGCTCTTGCTAAGTCGCTTCAGTTGTGTCCAACTCTGTGCGACCCCATAGATGGCAGCCCACCAGGCTCCCCCGTCCTTGGGATTCTCCAGGCAAGAACACTTGAGTGGGTTGCCATTGCCTTCTCCAAGGCATGGAAGTGAAAAGTGAAAGTCAAGTCGCTCAGTCGTGTCCGACTCTTCGCGACCCCATGGACTGCAGCCTACCAGGCTCCTCTGCCCATGGGATTTTCCAGGCAAGAGTACTGGAGTGGGGTGCCATTGCCTTCTCCATTAGTCTCCTATAAAAATCTAAGTTTCTTTTTTTCAAGTGAACTGAAATTCTTTTTCTCTCTTTCACACATTACACACACAGACACACTCCCTATTCTGGATCATCTTGATGCTTACCTAATGATCCCAAATAACTAGTATCAGTAACAAATAAGTAGTATCAGTGCCTGAATGTGTATTTTTATTTATTATCTTACTGCTGCCAAATAGGCTATTTTAATCACAGCTGGCTGAGGCATGAAAAAACAAGCAAACAAAAAAGACAAGGACAGATCTATTTCTAAAAAGATACATTAATACCAACTGAAGGCCAAATGATACAATAGCATGCTGTAGAAAGAAAGCTTTCTCAGAAGTTTCAAGAGTACACTAGGTCCCTGCCAAATGCAGAATACTCAGCGCCATATTCATGTTGAACTTACTGATTTTCCACAAACATCTTTTGTCACATTAACGTTAACCTAAATTTTATCGATTTTATAGTTTTGTTTGTAATGAATCTGTAAACTGTTTTAGTTATACAGCTGTATGTGCAAAAGTTTACATTTATTTGTATATGTGGACATACTTAAGTTACATTATAATTAAAATAATTTATATCAACACTGAGAATCCAGTGAGAAAAATCTTCCTTCATAAGAAACACAGCCAAAAGAAATGAATCACTGAAAATGTGAACAGGAGAATATAGGAAGATTATTAATGTAATAATAATGGGTGAGCTGGTCTGAAGAAAAGAATACGAGACAGAAAGAATAGTAAAGGCTGTTGACATCATCTATTCTGCTGATTAGACTTGCATGGTAGAAGTAAAGAAATAAAGAAGTAATGAATATAAGATATTTCAAAAAAAAAGGTAATAAGACTAAAGTGAACATAGAGCATGAAGATGAAGGAATAAAGGATTTGAGACTAAGTGACCAAAAGAATGATAGCACTTTTAAGATGAAAACAAAGCTATGAAACTGAATTAAGAACAAAGATACTGAATTAATTTGTACACAGAAACAGAATTTTAGAGCAGAACACTGAGAAGACAGTATATCCAATGGCAGAAAAAATCATCAAGGAATGAATGAATAAACTCCCTTTATTAAATTGGTAATGTGGGGTCTTCCAATAGATAGACATATAATGAGGCATAGAGAGGTTAGAGTTGAAGTGATGAGAAGAGAGCAGTATTTGTTTGATAAAAATAAGGGGAAAAACAAAAAAAGAGAGAGATGAGAGGAATGAGTTTTGAGAAAATACCTGAAGTGTGGGGACTTAAGAATGAATTCTTCAAATGAATAAAGACATGTAAAAGGACATTTGCAAGAAAATCAAGAAGAAAAATATCACAGTAGTATTATAATATGAAAAGGAAAGGAAAATTCTTGGAATATAGGGATCTTTAAGAATGAAAGGAAATTAAGCACCCTGGAAATTAAGATAAATCCGCTGGCTTAAGCAAGATGGTATGACGATATTAAAGAAAGTCGTATCAACAGAGGGTTAGGAAAGAGAAGTTTTGCATGTACATGCTCAGTCATATCCGCCCCTTTTTGAGACCACATGGACTGTAGCTCACCAGACTCCTCTGTCCATGGGTATTTCAGGCAATGATACTGGAGTGGGTTGCCATTCCCTTTTCTAAGGATCTTCCCAACCCAAGAATTGAACCTGTGTCTCCAGCATCTCCTACATTGACAGGCGGATCTTTTACCACTGAGTCACCTGGGAAGCCCCAACCTATTAGTAATCTGTATCAAATAGTCAGATGACATTTGACATTGGACACAGGAGTGATAACCAAAATTTCAAGACTTTTATCAATAGGAAAAATATAGGTAAGAAAAGAAGAAAGTAAATTAATTGTTGGGAACTTAGCCCTTTCACAGGAAGTTATTCCATTTAATCCTTACAGCAATACGCTAAAACGGGGGTTACCATCCGACTACAGGAGGAGACTATATGAAGATTTGGAGAAGATAAATAAAATTTGCTTAACATCACAAAACTACTGGGTCTCCATATCAGTCTTTCTGCCAGTTTTAATAGGAAAAAAGGAATGTATGGAAGCCTGATATGTGAAACTCACTAGACAATGTGACTTCCTGAGGCAAGTGCCATGTTCATTCTAAGACTCATGGTATCTCAGCCATTAAAAAGAATACATTTGAATCAGTTCTAATGAGGTGGATGAAACTGGAGCCTATTATACAGAGTGAAGTAAGCCAGAAAGAAAAACACCAATACAGTATACTAACGCATATATATGGAATTTAGAAAGATGGTAACAATAACCCTGTGTACGAGACAGCAAAAGAGACACTGATGTATAGAACAGTCTTTTGGACTCTGTGGGAGAGGGAGAGGGTGGGATGATTTGGGAGAATGGCACTGAAATATGTATAATATCATATATGGAACGAGTCGCCAGCCCAGGTTCAATGCACGATACTGGATGCTTGGGGCTGGTGCACTGGGACGACCCAGAGGGATGGTATGGGGAGGGAGGAGGGTTCAGGATGGGGAACACATGTATACCTGTGGCGGATTCATTTCAATATTTGGCAAAACCAATACAATATTGTAAAGTTTAAAAATAAAATAAAATTTTAAAAAAATAAAATGAAAATAAGACTCATGGTATCTCTAGTGACACTGGTGTCACTAGTCTAGCATGGATGTAGCAGGTGGCTGACAAAGACTGCTCACTGAATAACAAAGTTAATAAAAGAAATAGCCAGAAGAAAGAAACAATCATAGCTCTCGGCCTGATGTGAGTCTGAGAAACTCTAAGACTCTTCAGAGCACAGTTAGAAAACACCAGAAAATTGTAAAGGAGTAATTAAAATTAGAGAAGGGAAAAAAATTTTTTTTTAATTTTTGGTTTAACAATTCAAGAAAAAAAAGTTCATGGTGACTTCATGCCACATACAAACATTAATTCTAATGAATTCAAGGTAAATGTAAAAAAAATAAAATAAACAAAATTGCCTGGGAAAACATCTAGATGATTATTCTCTTCTCATGATATAAGTAGCCTTTTGAAAAGGAGAGAAAGAGGTTGGCTGAAAGCTTCAATTCCAGCTCTGAACAGAATCACCCTCCTCCAACATGAAATCTTCTTTCATATCTCTTTCCACATATTTATTCCTTTCTACCTTGGTCCATTTTTTCCTCTCACTCTCACCATCAGACCACCTTCTAACTCTTTCCCCAGTGTCTTTTGAAACCCTGAAATATTTTGAATAGTCTTTACATCTTCAGTCTCAGCTACCCACCACAAGCTCTTCTTACTCAGAATTAATCTTCATTTTTCACTTACCTACAATCATAACAGGTTAAAGGTTTGCCTCCTCTTTTCCCTTGCTATGATTTAAGTTTTTGTGTACTATCTAAGCTCATATGTTGAAATATTAATGCCCAATGTGATGATAGGGGCCTTCTCTGGTGGCTGCGGGTTCAATCCCTGGGTTAGGAAGATCCCCTGGAGAAGAAATGGCAACGCACTCTTGCCTGGGAAATCCCTTGGACAGGGGATTTGGACAGGAATCTGGCAGCCCACAGTCCACAGGATCACAAAGAATCAGACTCGACTTAGTGACTAAACAACAATGGATGGTAGGAGGAGGTTGTGCCTTTGGAAGGTGCTTAAGTCATGAGGTCGGAGGCCTCATAAATGAGATTAGTAAAGGTCGAGATTTTAGATGCATTAGTAAATCAAGATCCAATTATGATATCTATAAGAAAGCAAGTTTAAATATGAAGACACAGGTAGGCTGAAAATAAATGGATGGAAAAAGATATACCATGCAAACAATAAGTATAAGAAAGCTGGAGTGGTCATATTAATTTTAAATAAAGTAGAATTTATGAAAGGGGTATTATACAGATAAATGTCCTAAGAGGTATTCAAACACAGAACTTTAGACAGACAGCTGAAAGAAAGTGGATATTCATGACAAAAAGAGCATACAGCAAATGTATGGAGAAGAAAAATAGCAAGGTTCTTTTGGGAAAGGGGAAATGAGACAGGAGAGAGCATAGCAGAGGTGGCAGAAGACACTGGTAGAAGGACTCTTGGACCTTATACAGAGGTTTGAATGTCATCCTATAGGCCAAAAGTTCCCCAAACTTTTTGGTTTCATGGACCTCTTCTTAGAAATTATTAAAAATTCTAAAACACTTTTATGTACTAGGTTATATTGATAAATATTTGCTGTATTTTAAATTAAAACAGTAAATTTTAAAATATTTATTAATTTAAATATAACAAAAATTCTTTACATTTTAACATAAATACAATTTTTATGAGAAAATGACTTTTCCAAAACAATAAAAAAATTAGAGAGGAGAGATAGTTTCATGTTTTAAAAAATCTCTAATTTCTAATTTAACGAAAAGCAGCTGCCTTCTCACATCTGCTTCAACTTTCAGTCTGCTGCTCTGTGTTGTTTGCTTAAAATATGTAGATTTGGGTGGAAAATGTAGTATTTTAATAGTCTAATAAAATTTTATATATTCTTCTTTCTTTGACAAGAAGTAGTTTCTTAAAAGCTCACTGCAACATATAATTTCAAACTTCTACCAATGAACGTTTTTTAACCTTGTTACACTAAAATCCACTGGTCTATCTTATACTCTGTATTAATCTTCTATCCTTGCATGATTTTGTAACATTATACACATTGTTTGGAAAATTCTATTATGCAGATCTTCCAAATGCTGACTCTACTACACAACATCGAAAACTTGTCAAATACCAATTTCATCAGAATAGTCTAAGTATTGGGAAGCTGTTCAAGATGGTGCATACAGTTTTCCAAACTCTTAACTCTAATTTTCACTTGTAATTTTATCTTCTTTTGGATTTTTATCTTGAGCAACAATTATTTCCAGTTGTCACTTCTTTTAAATGACAGGCTTATTTTAAAGAAAATGCCAAATAGCCTTATCTGAATAACCATAGATGGTCATTCTTTCAAGTAAAAATGGTACAACAGCTGTATATGTATTTCTCCTAAAGATAACATTACATTTCAATATGGATCAAAACTGCTTTATGCATACTTCCCATTTCTTCACACAGAATATTATAAATATTTTGACTTGAGGGTCAAAACTTAAGTTAATAATTTTAACTGTTTCATCAAGGATATTCTTAAGTGAAAGCGGCTTTTTAAATTTTTCTGCAAACACAAGATGGTTAAAAATATATTGACCACTGGTACAGTCTGCTACCACTATCCTGATCTTTGCTGAGGTGCCAGCAGTTTTACACACCATTGCTTCTGCACCATGGGTCCAAATGTCAACACATTTTAAAACGCAAATAAATGCTTAGTACTTATGAGATTTGGTCTCGAGGATACATGAAAAGATCTTATTTATAATAATAAAGAAAAATTTTACATGATTACATAAGAATCCTGATGTCAATATGAAAGTTGTATTTATTTATTTTGTTTGTTTGTTTGTTTTTTTATGAAAGTCGTATTTAGTCCTATGCATTCACCAATACAAAGAGAAATATACAATCTAGTATAAATCTATAAATCACATTAAACTATGCCCTGTAGGTCATATTTACACATTGAACAGAATAACTCTATTCACAGATAAACCAATAAAAATTATAGTCCAAGCAGCCCTGACACTGTGCCAAGAACAGTCAGACATGAGTTCAAGGGTACTGCTTTTTTTAATATTCAGTTGGTTATGCGCAGAGGCATGATAAAGAGGCATTTAAGAAAACTGTTCTGTGTTTAACAGCTTGAAACGACAATCAATAACCTTATGTCCTTTACTTTGTTCTAGACAGAAAATGTTCAGCTGACTAAACAAATGACAGTAACTATGTAAATAAGGTAACAAACAACAAAAAAGGTACAACTGCATGCTCCACAGCAAACATGTTCAAAAGGGTCAAACAAAGCAGGTGCTTATTTGGCTGGTGTTTGCACAGTTAACTTGTTTTTTAATAATTTGCTTATAACTCTATGAATGCTACCTAAATGTTTTGAATGTCAAATCGCCTCTCCATCTCCACTCCTCCTCAGTTCATATCCTGGTATCTTTCATCTGAACTGTTCTAAAGCCTTTTTAATAAGCAGCCACCCTCCATCCAGTCATCAACAATACATCTATTACTTCATCTTTCTAAAAAGGCTTGCTTCTCCTGGGTTTAGGAGCTTCCTACCCTCTCTTAGGAAAACTAAACCATTTGACTGGAAAGGGAATTGCCATCTTCTTACATGACCCTATAACCACAAGCTTCAGCCAGCGGTCAAGAAGTGGAGGCCAGACCTAAACAAGGTCAATCATAGCACTCAGCTGGCTGGGCCAAACCCAGGAATGGGCTGAGAATTGGTACAATTCAGAGTACCTTCCCTGACCCAATCAGACTTCTGCCCTGGAATTTCTCAGCTAGAGTCAGGGGAAAAACAACTCTTTCCACTATGCTTCTAAGTATATGAGACTCTCATTGCTGGCAACCCAACCTCTCTCCCAAAGTGCTATTAAAAGCTAATCTGCAAGCATTAAAGTGAGTCAAAAGCCAGAGAGAACAAAGATGCTGAGCAAGTCTCCCTAAGCCAAACTCAGCCCCTAATCTACTTCCAGCACTATCCTTAAATGAGACAAATAGGAAATTCAAGTTGGGTTTCTGTCAGCTGTACTAACAGTGTCTTCATCAAGCCCCCTTTTTATATGAGGTGATACACTGTAGCCTGAGGGAAAAAAGGCTATAGCCGGGTGATAAAGAAGAAACAGTACATTTTGAAAGCTGCAGTACTCTGATGTGTGCTTTCTAATAAAAAAATTAAAGTCAGCAAATATCTTAGAAAAAAATCATAAGCATAGGCACATAATCAAAAACTGAAATTTGAAGATTCCCCTTCTGTCTACTAGGGCTTCCCCAGTAGCTCAGACAGTAAAGAATCTGCCTGCTTATAAGAGACCTGGGTTCTATCCCTGGGTTGGGAACCTGGAGAAGGGAAGGGCAACTCACTCCAGTATTCTTGCTTGAAGAATTCCATGGACAGAGAAGCCTGGTGGGCTACAGTCCATGGGGGTCGCAAAGAGCAGACACAACTGAGCAACTGCCACTTCTGTCTATAAAGTTCATAAATGATCATGGTTGGAGAGTGTAAGAAAAGTAACTAATGATAAATATTCAGGTACACTGAAGTCCAAACAGTATTTTTAGAAATAGTAGACTTAACTATTAAAAAAAAAAAAAAAGATTGGAACCAAATAAGGGAAATAAAATTGCAAGGAAACTGAATAAAACAGGCACTTTAACACCAATTGGTATCAATAAAATAAAAAGGACAGTAAAGATTTTCATTCAATTTAAATCATATAACACAACATGGTTTGCATCATTTGGAAGAAAATAAGGGCATCAGGATTATATGATCCAGGATGGATGCATAAGTGTCACATAAAGTACCCCAGGGGCTTCCCAGGTAGCTCAGTAGTAAAGAAATTTCCTGCTAATGCAGGAGATGCAGGTTTGATCTCTAGGTTGGGAAGATCTCCTTGAGTAGGGAATGTCAGCCCACTCCAGTATTCTTGCCTGGGAAATCCCATGGACAGAGGAGTCTGGTGAGCTACAGTCCATGCTGTCGCAAAAAGATTTGGACACAACTGAGCTCTAACTGAGCGCACACTAGGGACCCTAGGTCACCAAGGCAAGTATAATGAGGTGCTAATATAATGTTTTAAGATTTTTAGGGGCATGAAAGCAGCAACATGATGAGAGTCTTCAGGACTGAGACAAGCTTCTCCCAACAGTTACAATGAAAACATGGCTTGAATTCAAAATGGAAATAAACGTGGGGTTTTTTTCCCCAGTTTTAAATAAATACATAAATTGAAATACAGTATACATTTTTGAGAATCTGTTGTTTCTCCCTCCAATCTGTACCTGGTCAGGGTAAATAAATCACTGTTAACAGACCTGCCTTCGTTTGGTTCTGTTATCTGCTATCACCCCTGCAAAAATGGGCTCTTAGACTGAAAGGCACCCCTTATGTGTTTCATTAGGGTTATATTGCTCATAATAACCTACAGTTGAAATGAGTTGTTCTATCTGTACAGCTGCCAAAGAGGAGTAAACGTGCGGCACACAGAGAGGATGGTTATCGGCAATGACGACACATGAGATATTTGGCCAGGGACCAAGTGTGTCAATTTGCTCTCCAGGCCACAGATGTAAGGGCTGGTGAACACTTCAGTCTGAAGAGCCATCTCCTTTGCCTATATCAATCTAACCTCTCTACAGTCTCAGTTTCTTTCCTCGTCTGTAAAAGGGGGTAATACCTACCTCACAGGGTTGTCACAATGATTAAATGTGTCTGAATATGTAAAATTCTTAGAACAGCCAGTGGCAAACAACAGCATTATTAGGTAATGTAAGCAGCAGTAGAGACTTCCCTGGTGGCTCAATCAGACATGACTGAGCATCTAGCAGCAGCAGGGTAGTAGTAGTTGTATAGTCGCTAAGTTGTGTCCGACTCTTTGCGACCCCATGAACTGTAGCCCACCAGGCTCCTCTGTCCATGGGATTTCCCAAGCAAGAATACTGGAGTGGGTTGCCATTTCCTACTCCAGGGCATCTTACCAATCCAGGGATCAAACCCGTATCTCCTGCATTGGCAGGTGGATTCTTTACCACTGAGCCACCAGGAAAGCCCCAGTAGAGTAGTACTAGAGCCAATAATCACCTCAGTGTGTTAGGATACACATCTGGGCTTATACAATTAGCATGAATTTAATTTTCAGCAGTACTGTTAAAATGCAAACATTCTGTTAAACTGGACATGGAACAGCAGACTGGTTCCAAATTGGGAAAGGAGTGTGTCAAGGCTGTATATTGTCACCCTGCTTATTTAACTTATATGCAGAGTACATTATGTGAAATGCTGGACTGGATGAAGCACAAGCTGGAATCAAGACTGCCAGAAGAGATATCCATAACCTCAGTTATGCAGATGACACCACCCTTATTGCAGAAAGCGAAGAACTAAAGAGCCTCTTGCTGAAAGTGAAAGAGAGTGAAAAAGTTGTTTTAAAACAACATTCAGAAAACTAAGATCATGGCATATGGTCCCATCACTTCAAGGCAAATAGATGGGGAAACAATGCAAATAGTGACATTTTCTTGGACTCCAAAATCACTGCAGATGGTGACTGCAGCCATGAAATTAAAAGAAAGATTAAAAGCTCCTTGGAAGAAAAGCTATGACCAACCTAGACAGCATATTAGAAAGCAGAGACATTACTTTGCCAACAAAGGTCTGTCTAATCAAAGCTATGGTTTTTCCAGTAGTCATGTATGGATGTGAGAGTTGGACTATAAAGAAAGCTGAGTGCCAAAGAACCGACGCTTTTGAACTATGGTGTTGGAGAAGACTCTTCAGAGTCCCTTGGACTGTAAGATCTAACCATTCAATCCTAAAGGAAATCAGTCCTGAATATTCATCTGAAGGACTCATGCTGAAGGTGAAACTCCAATACTTTGACCATCTGATGCAAAGAACTGACTCATTGGAAAAGACCCTGATGCTGGGAGATTGAAGTGGGGAGGAGAAGGGGACAACAGAGGATGATATAGTTGGATAGCATCACCGACTCGATGGCCATGAGTTTGAGCAGGCTCTGGGAGTTGGTGATGGACAGGGAAGCCTGGCGTGCTGCAGTCCATGGGGTCATAAAGAGTTGGACATAACTGAGCGACTGAACTGAGCTGAGCCACAAGGGAAGCCCCAGTAGAGTAGTACTAGAGCTAATAATCATCCCAGTGTGTTAGGATACACAGCTGGGCTAATACAACTAGCGTGAAGTTAATTTTCAGCAGTACTGTTAAAATGCAAACATTTTATATGTTCTATTTGACAGGAGACTATTCTGTCACAGACACACCTCCAGGGGACTAATGCTAATGGTCATGTCACAGTGAATGAGATTGATGCAGTGACTGTGAGAAGCAGATAATAGGGTCAGCTCTATACCCAGCTAGAGCCACAATAGGGCCTGGCAACCCCACTGGTTCTCAGAAGGAAAGCCACTGCTGTCTAAGCCAGTCATGCTTGGCAAGCACCATGATAAATATGGGAGGAAGTCTGAGCAAGAAAAGAGGGAAGAAGAGGGTCCTTACACTTGACAAAGCAAGGCCTCTCTCTCTGACTAGGAACTCCTAGAAATATATGAGGTGAACTGTGTAAAGAGCTTGAGTTCTGTCTTAGTAGATGAGTATGTATATTAGTGAAACAACTTCTATAGGTTCATAAAGAATATGTACAGCTTTAAGTAGAATTTGAAACAAACTTTTGCCTATAAAAACTTCTGCAAGGGGAAAAAAGACAACACTTTATATTTACATCAAATTTTTGAAATAAAAAATCATAAAACAAAATGGCAAATGTAGGATAAGTCAGTTTATAACTCCCCATTTAAAGATAGTCTCTATTTTATAGATGGTACCATATTATGTATTTTGTCTATTTTACAGATAACCAATAAGGACCTACTATATTGCACAGCAACTCTACTCAGCACTCTGTAATGGCCTATATGGGAAAAGAATCTAAAAATGAGTGGATATATACATAACTGATTCACTCTGCGGTACATGTGAAACTAACAGAACACTGTAAGTCAACTACACTCTAATTAAAACTTTAAAAAGCAGCAGCCAGCCTGTTGTACAAGACAATTCATCACAATTTAGATGCTATGCTCCACAATCCTTACACTAAATAGGGGTGGTGAGAAATAAAAATGGAAGCTAAAGAAGTGTCAAAAAAGAATCTTGCATTGTATTTGAGCTGAGACCTGTGAAACATCAGGGTGAAACCTATGAAACAGAAGTTTTAATACTGATACAGCCAAGAATGCATGAACTAACAAAACTGATTTATAAATAGATATCATGTTTAATACTAATAATCAATTTAAAGCAAAATGAAAGAATTTGATTTCTTTTCAATTTTAAATCTTTTATTTCATTAGAAAATAGGTCTGTTTTATCCTTAAAATGTGATTAGTGTAAAGCAAACTACACTAATCATTAAGAGTTTGAATTTAATTTTCAATGCCAAAATACAAAAGAAATAACAAACATTACTGAATTCAAGAGCAAGAATTTAGTACTAATCATAGCAAACATACATAACAAATCAACTTAGGCATAAAAGCCAGGTGCAAAAGCTTTCTGTTTCTTAGGCAGCAATATGTCACTAGGCAAGACCACTTCACTGATAATCTTCCAGTAATTCTTAATCAGATGAAAAGATAAATCCATAGATCAGCCTGGCTTCAAATGTTTGTTATGATATTTTGCTGGCTAGTAAGCAAAAATATTGTAGCATCACATGACATCAATTGCAGATGAGAGTTTGAATTCAGCAGAATTATTAAACTGAGAGCTGGCAACTTACGTCTTAGAGGATCTCAAATTCATTAGCTGATCATAAAGTTCATTCCAGTAGCAAGAAGACTTATAAAATACAGACCTAATTCATCGAAAAGCATTTCTGATTCTCCAATTCTACTACACACCCACAACTAAAACACACACTTCCTTACCAATGTCCTAACAACTGTAATCTGAAATTCCTTACAAGGCAATAAAAAGAGTAACCAATATAAGTTTACAGATGCACCCACAATATGGTAACTCAGTATATTAAAATTCATCACAATGTAATTGAGTAGAAAATAGTAAAGGCGGGTTCTACACCAACATTAGAGCAACAGAGAAGACCCATTGGATCTAAAAATCTCCAGGGAAAGGCCATCAAGAACCCCTCCTTATTGGGAAAAAAGGATGGACTCAGCATAGCAAAGGAAGCCAAGAACAATCAGCATCAGCATGGTTGAAATAAGATTACAATTTTAAAACATGGACAGTCCAAGAAAAACAAAGCAGGGTACCAAGCTGACAGGGCAAAAACTGAAAATTCTGTAGTATTAGGCAAACAGACCATCAGAAGTCCAAAGTTAATACCAGGTTACCACGGAAAACAAGTCTATCACATAATCACAAAGCAATGCTACATTTTTAAACTACAGGATACTACTGCCAGCTTCCAGGCAGTGGGAGATTCTTTCTAATCTTGAAAGAAACCTATAGAATCATTTCACAGAACTGCAAAGAAAATGGCCAATAAACACTTGAAAGGAAAAAAAAGAAAGAAAGAAAGAAACCAGTCCCTCTTCTGAAGGGTTGGAGAAAGCACAAGTCCCACTGGAAGTAGACATCACGTTTCTAGGAGATTTTCATGAATATGGTTGTACATGTGCTATACATGTTATAGGGGCTTCCCTGGTGGTAGTGCTGTTCAGTTGCTAAGACATGTCCGACTCTTTGCAACCCCATGGACTGCAGCATGCCAGACTTCCCTGTCTTTCACTATCTTCAAGAGTTTCTTCAAATTCATGTCCATTGAGTGGATGACGTCATCCAACCATTTCATTTTTCTGTTGCCCCCTTCTCCTCATGCCCTCTATCTTTTCCACCATCAGTGTCTTTTCCAGTGAGTCAGCTCTTCACATCAGGTGGCCAAAGTATTGGAGCTTCAGCTTCAGCATCAGTCCTTCCAATAAACATTCAGGGTCGATTTCCTTTAGGATTGACTGGTTTGACCTCCTTGCTGTCCAAGGGACTCTAAAGAATCTTCTCCAACACCACAGTTTGAAAGCATCAATCCTTCACTGCTCAGCCTTCTTTATGGTCCAACCCTCACATCCATACATGACTACTGGAAAAACCCTAGCTTTGACTATATGGACCTTTGTCAGCAAAGTGATGTCTCTGCTTTTTAATACACTGTTTAGGTCGGTCATAGCTTTTCTTCCAAGGAGCAAGTGTCTTTTAAAGAACTTGCCTACCAATGCAGGAGACACAAGTTCGATCCATGAATTGGGAAGATCGCATGGAGAAGGAAATGGCAACCCATTTCAGTATTCTTGCCTGGGAAACCCCATGGATAGAGAAGCATGGTGGGCTACAGTCCATGGGGTTGCAGGAGAGTTGGACACAACTTAGTGACTACATTATAACTTACCAATAGAAATTTGTTAGTTTTATAAGCAAGCACCAGAAAAGCCTGAAAAGGTAATTCAAAACCATGGGTCCATTAACTCTAAAATGAACAAAACCAAATACAATTCTTTTCCCTTCCATAAAATTAGTTATGTTGTTTTGTATTCTATTTTTACAACATATAAAGAAAAGGACTCTTGAAGCTTGTCTTTGCACAATTTTTAAAAATACAAACATTTATTTCCTTTATTCCAGTTATCCAAAGTCACCATTAAGGTGGAAACAAACTTAGACGTCTTATTACAAAAACACTGCTTCTTTTGTTGACCTTAAATGACTCTATCTAATTTCCCCAGTTGGCAAGATTACATTGCCATTCATAGATAGGCTTAGAAGTAGACATAATGCCACAAATTATATAACTCTTGCTCCTCATCTGTTGGAAGCATAGTTTATATGCAGTGGGTATGGGCCTCCATTTTTGGTTTATTTTCCAGCATGTCCTTATGTAGGGGGCAGTTTTGCTGACCATTATTTCTCAAAATGTGGTCCCTGCATCAGCAGCATTAGCCTGACTTGGAAATTTCAGAAATGAAGACATACTGAGTCAAACACTCTAAAGGTATGGCCCAGGAATCTCAAAATAGAGATTAACAATCCAGATCCAGTTATTCAGATGCTCACTAAAGTTTGAAAACTATGATTGGGAGCAAAAGATCTGAGGACAAGAGAGCATCACGATTACCACTCTCCTGACCATGAAAAAGGTGAAGATGATCTGAAAAGCCTATGACTTTAATCTCTAGTCCACTTCTTCCTTAATCCCATTACTCCATACCTACATCATCTTAAAAAACAAGTCAAACACGTCTTAAATTCTTAAGTTCTGAATTTTGGGTCTTAATTTCCCCTACCCCTTTTTACACAATTTTTAAAGATATGCCTCATTGGAAAACAAGCAAAATGGAAGTAAGAGGGGTACACAGTGAAAGTAAATCTCCTTTCCACCCCAGATTCTCAGTCCTTCCTCTTAGAGGAAATTACTGTAATTAAGACTTTACATATTCTTCTAGAAATACTAAACGTACATACAAATACACATACATATATTTTTTGTTTGTTTGTTTTTAAGGAAATCAGAACATACTATACCATCTACTGGTTCCCTGGTGGCTTAGATGGTAAAGAATTTGCCTGCAATGTGGGAGACTCGGATTTGATCCTTGGGCTGGGAGGATCCCCTGGAGAAAGGAATGGCTACCCACGCCAGTATTCTTGCCTGGAGAATTCCATGGATAGAGGAGTCTGGGAGGCTACAGTCCATAGGATAGTGAAGAGTCAGACAAGACTGAGCGACTACAGCTTCACTTTTAATACCATCTACTCTTTGCATTGCCCAGTTTCTAAATATTTACTGTAAAATATAAAAAGTACATGTTTTAGGCAAAATATGTAAGAGTTTAATAATTTTAAAGTGAACATCTGTGTTCAGAAAAAATCATAACACTCAGTTATTTATATGTGTATATATATATACATAACTGAATAATTTTGCTGTATACCAGAAACTAGCAAAACACTGTAAGTAAACTACATTTCAATAATGAAAAAAGACCCTTAAGATTATCCTAAAGAGACACTGCAGAGTGTTCCTTTGATAACTACGCTCTTCTGTAATGACCACCATGAAAATGGCTGAGGAGAAATAACTTCCCATTTGGCACACACAAGCCACTGTATGACAACACAGAAATGTAGTTGATGTAAGGTGGTGACAGGGTACAAATGAACTAACCACCGAAAGAAGTGAGAACCTTGAACCACAAGCTTTCTAGAGTAGGAAGGTTGTGTGAATATGCAGAAAAGCAGTGTACCATTTATTAAACAACGCAAAAAGTAATGACACAGATCATATCTTCCAGCACTTCTCATAAGTATCAACTGCTCTCGTCTTTTAACACATCATTTGGAAACCCAAGCTCTCTAGACTTCTGTAAGGTACCATCCCTTCTTTAGATGTATGCCTTTTTTCTTCCTCATAAGAATCAATTCTAATTAAATTGTAAGAATTTCCTCATTTATAATCTGTCATGGAACATGAGTCATCTTTTAAAGCCTTACCACACAAGATCATGCTACCATGGCTTTTCATTTTTAAAATATCTCCTGATAAAGTAACATGATGTGGCCCAAATCCCTGGGCCCCAGCTCCGGAGAGATGGGTCCTGCTCCTGGGTTAGTGGAAGGAAGCTGACCAAAGAACAAGACCAAAGCCTAAGTAGAAGAAAGTTGTCTTCCTCTGTCATTGTGCAATTACAGGGGCATTTCTGCAGAGGAGGAATAAGAAGGATACACAATCAATCAGTACCGGAGATCCCTCCAAAGGAGAAGAATGGGAACACACTGTCTTTGCAAACTCTTTGAGATATGTTTTCCTCAAGTCTAGACCATTTCTGGGCTTCCCAGGTGGCGCTAGTGGTAAAAGAACCTGCCTGCCAATGCCAATGCAGCAGACTTAAGAGATGCAGGTTTGATCTCTGCGTTGGGAAGATCTCCTGAAGAAGAAAAAGGCAACCCACTCCAATACTCTTGCTTGGAAAATCCCATGGACAGAGGAGCCTGGCAGGCTGTAGTCCATGGGGTTGCAAAGAGTCAGATGCAACTGGTGAGGCAACTTAGCACTCACAGCACAGAACATTTCTAACTATGTTCAGCATTACTTAATGACATTTCTAAAATTACATGGTCCTCTAACAGACATGAACATGAAAAATAAACAAGGGGAGTAATATTTTGTCAAAACTCAGCATCTATTCTTGCATGGATCCTGTTCCTCCTTAAATACTCTGTGAATACCTAGAAAACATGTAGTCACAGCTATGGATTTTCCAGCAGTCATGTATGGATGTGAGAGCTGGACTATAAGGAAAGCTGAGCACTGAAGAATTGATGCTTTTGAGTTTTGGTGTTGGAGAAGACTCTTGAGAATCCCTTGGACAGCAAGGAGATCCAACCAGTCAATCCTAAAGGAAATCAGTCCTGAAAATTCATTGAAAGGACTGATGCTGAAGCTGAAGCTCCAATACTTTGGCCACCTGATGAGAAGAACTGACTCATTTGAAAAGACCCTGATGCTGGGAAAGATTGAAGGCAGGAGGAGAAGGGGACGATAGAGGATGAGATGGTTGGATGGCATCACCAACTCAACGGACATGAGTTTGAGCAAGTTCTGGGAGTTGGTGATGGACTGGGTAGTCTGGTGTGCTGCAGTCCTTGGGGTCGCAAAGAGTCGGACACGACTTAGTGACTGAACTGAACTGAACAGGTCAACAGGTGGATAATCTCAAAGTCATATGTGTCATGTTGCCTCAGTAACATCATTCCCTGAATGGTAAAACTCTTAAATTCTAACATATAAAAAGGTGAAAAAAAGGAATGGGAAAATGAAGTTTCCTCAAACAAAATAATTCTCCTGCCAATAAATATCATTTCCTTCAGTAATATATATACAGGTTGTCCCATGAGACTTAGTGTAGTAACTTAGAAATATAAATGCTAGAAATGTATAATAAAATATGATTTGAAAGTTATATAGATTTCTTTTTAAATATTTACCAAAACATAAACTGTATTCAAGCTACAAAACATGGAATAAATGTAAAAGAAATTTAAATTAATTTTATAAATGGTATTATTTGTTGCATTTATAATTCTAAAGTTATCAAAGCTTAAAATTACACTAAGACTTCCGAGAGATCTTAGAAGCCACTTTCCTTAATGTTATACTTCTTCCAGTGCTCTTTCAATAAAAACAGGTTTCATTCTAATCTCACTAGCGAGTAATGCCTAGCTAGACACGGGTCAAACTTTTCTGTTATTTTTATTAAACAACTGCTAAACAGACATTATTGAGAATAACGCTATGAGAAGCTACCTTGGTAAAGCAGAGTGCCATGGATACTCAAATTTTCCATCACTCCAAGAAATTCTCACCAAGTTAAAACCGAGAACAGGGGACTACCTCTGTGGAGTCATATGCATTACTGAAAACTAAAAGGTAACTCTTCCTTAACCTTCTTTGTGGTTGTTACTAACCTGCCACAGAAAACAAGCTTCAAATCTTCCACTTGGTATAAAATAAATGGCAACTCACTCCAGTATTCTTGCCTGGAAAATTCCATGGACAGAGGAGCCTGGCAGGCTACAGTCCATGGGGTCACAAAAAGTCAGACATGACTGATCAACTAAACAACTAAAAAGTAGCCTCTGATACAGGTAGATTACCAGAGGAAATACAGGATGTTCCTTGTGCTCAAAATTTATGATAAATGGTTCTCAAACTGGACATCAGATGTTCATCAGGATGACCTGGGAAAACTTTTATTTTTTTTTTTATTTAATTTTTTAACTTTACAATATTGTATTGGTTTTGCCATATATCAAAATGAATCCACCACAAGTATACATGTGTTCCCCATCCTGAACCCTCCTCCCTCCTCCCTCCCCATACCATCCCTCTGGGTCGTCCCAGTGCACCAGCCCCAAGCATCCAGTATCGTGCATCGAACCTGGACTGGCGACTCATTTCATACATGATATTATACATGTTTCAATGCCATTCTCCCAAATCTTCCCACCCTCTCCCTCTCCCACAGAGTCCAAAAGACTGTTCTATACATTAGTGTCTCTTTTGCTGTCTCGTATACAGGGTTATTGTTACCAGCTTTCTAAATTACATATATATGCATTAGTATACTGTAATGGTGTTTTTCTTTCTGGCTTACTTCACTCAGGATGACCTGGGGAAACTTCTAAAAAATATATTTGTTTATCGCTAATTGGAGGATAATTGCTTTACAATGTTGTGTTGGTTTCTGCCATATACCAACATGAATCAGCCGTAGGTATACATATACGCCATCCCTACTGAACCTCTCTCCCACCTCTGACCCCTCTAGGTTAGGAGAGACTTTTCAAATACTTATTTCTGGCCTCCAGTCCAGACTTACTAAATTCTGAAGTTAGGGCCCAGAAATATGCATTTTAAAAGTCCCCCAAATGGTTCTGGTTCACTGAAAAGCTTGAGAAGCACTGTCTAGCACATCTCCATGGTTTCAGGTTCAAGTACCAAACGCCAACCATGTACAAACTTTATAGCACTTGAGGGAAACTGCGACACTGGCAGTCCCCAGTGAACCATGATCCCTGGTATTCACCAGTTCAGTTCAGTTACTCAGTTGTGTCCGACTCTTTGCGACCCCATGGACTTCAGTACACCAGGCTTCCCTGTCCATCACCAAATCCCAGAGCTTGCTCAAACTCATGTCCATCCTCTGTCATCCCCTTCTCCTCCTGCCCTCAATCTTTCCCAGCATCAGGGTCTTTTCCGATGAGTCAGTTCTTTGCATCAGGTGGCCAAAGTATTGGAGTTTCAGTTTCAGCATCAGTCCTTCCAATGAATACTCAGGGCTGATTTCCTTTAGGATTGACAGGTTGGATCTCCTTGCAGTCCAAGGGACTCTCAAGAGTCTTCTCCAATACCACAGTTCAAAAGCATCAATTCTTCAGCACTCAGCTTTCTTTATGGTCCAACTCTCACATCCATACATGATTACTGGAAAAACCACAGCTTTGACTAGACAGATCTTTGTTGGCAAAGTAACGTCTCTGCTTTTTAATAAGCTGTCTATGTTGGTCATGGTTTTTCTTCCAAGAAGCAAGCATCTTTTAATTTCATGGCTGCAGTCACCATCTACAGTGATTTTGAAGCTCTAGAAAATAAAGTCTGTCACTGTTTGCATTGTTTCCCATCTATTTGCCATGAAGTGATGGGTCCAGATGCCATGATCTTAGTTTTTTGAATGTTGAGTTTTAAGCCAGTTTTTTCACGCTTCTCTTTCACTTTCATCAAGAGGCTCTTAGTTCCTCTTCACTTTCTGTCATAAGGGTGGTGTCATCTGCATATCTGAGGTTATTGATATTTCTCCTGGCAATCCTGATTCCAGCTTGTGCTTCATCCAGCCTGGCATTTCTCATGATGCACTCTGCATAGAAGTTAAATAAGCAGGGTGACAATATACAGCCTTGACGTACTCCTTTCCCAATTTGGAACCACTCCATTGTTTCATCTTCAGTTCTAACTGTTGCTTCTCGACCTGCATACAGATTTCTTAGGAGGCACGTAAGGAGGTCTGGCATTCCCATCTCTAAAAATTTTCCACAGTTTGTTGTGATTCACGTAGTCAAAGGCTTCAGCGAAGTCAATGAAGCAGAAATAGATGTATTTCAGGAACTCTCTTGCTTTTTCTATGATCCAACGGATGTTGGCAATTTGATCTCTGGTTCCTCTGCCTTTTCTAAATCCAGCTTTTCTAATTCCAGAACATCTGGAAGTTCTCGGTTTACATACTGGTATTCATGCCTTTGTGTAATTCCCTCTCATACTGATTTGGCCACATGACTAGAGTTAGCCATTGGGACAGTAAGGCATGATGGAGGCAGAGGCTTGTTGAGCTCTTGCACATTGAGGACTGCCTTCAATACTCTTTTTGGAAGCCAGCAACCATGCCATAATGAAGCTTAGGACAGACTACTGAATGGTAAGGAAGTGAAAAAGTGTTAGTTGCTCAGTCGTGACTGACTCTTTGTGACCCTATGGACTCTAGCCCACCAAGGTTCCTCTGTCCATGGGATTCTCCAGGCAATAATACTGGAGTGGGTTACCATTTACTTCTCCAAGGGATCTTCCTGACCCAGGGGTCGAACCCAGGTCTCCTGCATTGCAGATAGGCTCTTTAGCATGTGAGCTACCAGGGAAGCTGAATGGTAAGATGCCACATGGAAGTAGTCTTGGAAGGATGAAAAACAATCTTGTACATTCCAGCTCCAGCACAGTTCCGAGCTGCATGAAGCCACTAAGCAACCTCATGTATAGTACAAAAAAATTGCCAACTGAGCCCAGGTGAAATAATAAATCATTTTTAAGGAACTAATTTGGGGATGGTTGTTACAAAGTGATAAAACATAACTGATTCAGGCTTTTCAAAAAATGTGTTACGTGATATTATCTCTAAAGCTACTACTACTAATAGTCAACACTTCATTGTATACTTACTAGGCAAACTATTCCAAGTGCATCACATGTATTAACTTATTCATGAAGTAGGTTCTGTCATCTTCACTTTGCAGAACAAAAAAATAAATAAAGCTTTAGAGACGTTAAGAAATGTCTTCAAGGCCACATAATCAGTGTCAAGCCATAGAATTATAACAGTCATTCCAAACATTATATACTATGATCATTCTTGCCAGATAGAGTTATTAGGATTTTCACTGAGCTCTCTGCCATTCTTTTATCTATATTCTTATTTCTTCTAATTCACACATTTGAGTATAGATATTTCACTTGCACTACATATCACTAGGTTCTGAAGAGAGTCTAAGATTCCTCATGCACACATTGCAGTTGGTAGGTGCTAGTGCTTTGGCTGCCTAGCAACAGATGTTTCTTTATTCCAGTCAGGTGTAAAGAGCAAGCCCTGACTTTCAACAATAAAAGACACAGTGACTTTTCAAACCCTATAATCATAAAGGCACACAATTAGGCCTGGAATAAATCTATTCAATCCTCCTGCTTTCACATAGTAACATGCAAATAATCAAAACCACTCATCCTCTAAATCTCTCCCAAGAGACATCAGCCAGGACCAAGTTTATCCACTAAGGAGGACTTCTTGACTCTAAGAGTTTGACATTATTAATGCCAAAAATGTACAATTAGAATGTGTGCATTTTATATTATATAAGTTATACATCAATAAAGCTACTTAAAATTTAAAAAGGAGAACACTTTCACACCAATAAATTGGAAGATGGGAAAAGAAGATCTCAGTGGTTGCGTAAACCATTCTAAAGTCTGTCTTTGGAAAAATTTGGAGTGAATAAGCTCAAATTTTATTAATATGATTTATTAGAGCTAAGTACTAAAGATGCTGAAAATTAAGTAGAAATTTAAATTTTAAGATGCTAAATTTAATTTAAAATTTAAATTTTAAGATGCTAAAATTTAAGTAGAACCAATTTAAAAATATGGGCTTCCCTGGTGGCCCAATGGTAAAGAATCCACCTGCCAAAAAGAAAACACGGGTTCAATCCCTGGTCTGGGAAGATCCCTGAAGAAGGAAATGGAAACCCACTCCAGTATTCTTGCCTGGAGAATTCCATGGACAGAGGAGCCTGGTGAGCTACAGTCCATGGGGCTGCAAAAGAGTTGAACACGTGAGTTGGACACAACTTAGCTACTGAACAAATGAATTAAAAAATATATACTCTATATCAGAGGTCAGTAAACTTTTTCTGTAAAAGGTAAGACAGTTAATATTTTAGGCATTTCAGGATTTACTAGTATCTGTCACAACTACTCAATCATACTAATGTAGCAATAAAAGCAGCCATAGACAATACATAAATGAATGAGTACGGCTGTGTTCCAATAAACTTTATTTAAAAAAAAATTTTATTTGGCTGTGCCCGGTGTTAGTTGTGGCACATGGGATCTTCCATCTTTGTTGTAGCCTCTGGGATACTGGAGAAGGCAATGGCACCCCACTCCAGTACTCTTGCCTGGAAAATCGACGGAGGAGCCTGGTAGGCTGCAGTCCATGGGGTCGCTAAGAGTCGGACACGACTGAGCATCTTCACTTTCACTTTTCACTTTCATGCATTGGAGAAGGAAATGGCAACCCACTCCAGTGTTCTTGCCTGGAGAATCCCAGGGACGGGGGAGCCTGGTGGGCTGCTGTCTATGGGGTCGCACAGAGTCGGACACGACTGAAGTGACTTAGCAGCAGCAGCAGTAGCAGCTGGGATATTTAGTTGCGGATTGTGGGGTCTATTTCCCTCACCAGGGATTGAACCCAGGCTCCCTGCTTTGGGAGCACAGAATCCTAACCATTGGACCACCAAGGGAGTCCCAAATAAAACTTTATTTATAAACTCAGGTAGCTGGTCCAACTTAGCCCAATGGCTGTAGTCTGCGGATCCCCTCTCTAGGGCTTTCAAATTGGCAGATAAACAATAAAGAAAGAGGGAAATAAAGAAAAATTTATCCATCTAACAGAAGGTGGAAAGAGGTGGGGGGTTAAAGAGCAGAGAGAAAAAATGAAAAAAACATCTTAAGCACGATAAAAAAAGGAATCCAAATCAGTTATCACAATAAATGGCAATGAGTTAAATTCAACTATTTTAACACTGCTAGACTGGATTGAAAAAGCAAAAAAATTTTAAATAGGAATGAAATAAAATTCAGTTATAATGATTATAAGATATATAACGAAAAGGCTAAAAATTAGAAAAATATATGCCTCTTTTAAGGTAAACAACAAAAAACAATTATTGGAACTAAAGTAAGATACTACATTAGGAATAAAAAGATAATCACACACACAAAAAAGCCTCAAGATAAACAAAGCAGTCCAAATTGAAAGGAGAAATGACAAATTCATAATAATAGATAATTTTAACATGGAAGAATTTAACAAAGTTTTTTTCAGAAGCTGATTATTCAAGCAGTTCAAAAAAAGTACAATTTGGGGCAACCAAGTTTGAATTAATAACTACTTATATATAAAGAGAAAACAATGCAGCAACATCCTTCTTTCAAACACACATTGGAATTTTTTAAATGAGTCACTAGTTAAGTCACAAAGGACAACAACAAATTTCAAAGAAACAAACATCACAGAGACCACATTCTCGGACAATAGTCAGATACTGAAGACTCCTAAGTAACACATTCCCTGGTGATGCAGACGGTAAAGAATCTGCCTGCAATGCTGGAGACCGGGGTTCAATCCCTGGGTTGGGAAGATCCCCTGGAGAAAGGAATGGCAAACCCACTCCAGTATTCCTGCCTGGAGAATCCCTTGGACAGAGAAGCCTGGTGGGCTACACAGCCCATGGGGTCATAAAGAGTTGGACACAACTGAGCAAGTAACATTTTATTTCACTTTCTTCTCTTAAAAGGTACAATGAGGAGTACAAAATATTTTTTAAAGTATGACAATGAAACAAATAGTGTTCCTATAATCAGAGTTTGTAATACAGTAGAGGTAAAAATGATCACTCAAAAATTAATACATATTATGTATTATAGCTATATATGTATCTACATGTATACACATATAAGTACACAATATATAATAGCAAACCATGCTAAGCGCCATAAAAGGAAAGCAGAGTGCGCCAAGAGAACATGTCCTTTGGGGTTTCCCTGAGAAAATGACATTTTGGGGTGTGGGAGAAGGAGGAAGGGATGCCCCTCCCAGGGAAAGGAAAATAGTAGAAAGGCCCTGAGGAGAAAAGGAACAAGGGAGTGGTTCTGGAGTGCAGGAGCAAGGGGCAGAGTAACCTGAAATACATGAAAATAAATTACACCTAGGAAAAGACTTCAACTTTAAAAACAGGATAAAACAAAATAAGAACTGAGTAATACTCCACTGTATAGATGTACCACATCTTCTTTATACCCTCCTCTGCTGATGGACATTTAAGTTGCTTCCACATCCTGGATATTGTACATTGTGCTGCAATGAACATTGGAGTACATGTATCTTTTGGAATTATGGTTTCCTCTGGGTATATGCCCAGGAGTAGGATTTCTCAGTCAAATGGTAGTCCTATTTTTAGTGTTTTAAGCAACCTCCATACTGTTCTCCATAGTGGTTGTATCAATTTACATTCCTACCAATAACTGTAGGAGGGTTCCCTTTTCTTCTCACCCTCTCCAGCATTTACTGTTTGCAGATTTTTTTTTTTTTTGATAATGGCCATTCTGATAAGTATGTGGTAATACCTCATTGTAGTTTTAATTTGCATTTCTCTAATAACCAGTGATAGTGATGCTGAGCATCTTTTCATGTATTTGTTGGCCATCTGTATGTCTTCTCTGTCATTTTTTGTTTGGATTCTTTTTTTGATACTGAGCTGCTTGAGTATTTTGGAGATTAATTCCTTGTCAGTTGCTTCATTTGCAAATATCTCCTCCCAATCTGAGGGCTGTTTTTTAATCTTATTAATGGTTTCTTTTGCTGTGCCAGACATCCTGGAATGTGAAGTCAAGTGGGCTTTAGAAAGCATCACTATGAACAAAGCTAGTGGAGGTGATGGAATTCCAGTTGCGCTGTTTCAAATCCTGAAAGATGATGCTGTTAAAGTGCTGTACTCAATATGCCAGCAAATTTTGAAAACTCAGCAGTGGCCACAGGACTGGAAAGGGTCAGTTTTCATTCCAATCCCAAAGAAAGGTAATGCCAAAGAATGCTCAAACTACTGCACAATTGCACTCATCTCACATGCTAGTAAAGTAATGCTCAAAATTCTCCAAGCCAGGCTTCAGCAATACGTGAACTGTGAACTTCCAGATGTTCAAGGTAGTTTTAGAAAAGGCAGAGGAACCAGAAATCAAAGTGTCAACATCTGCTGGATCATGGAAAAAGCAAGAGAGTTCCAGAAAAACATCTATTTCTGCTTTATTGACTATGCCAAAGCCTTTGACTGTGTGGATTACAATAAACTGTGGAAAATTCTGAAAGAGATGGGAATACCAGACCACCTGACCTGCCTCTTGAGAAACCTGTATGCAGGTCAGGAAGCAACAGTTAGAACTGGACATGGAACAACAGACTGGTTCCAAATAGGAAAAGGAAGACATCAAGGCTGTATATTGTCACCCTGCTTATTTAACTTATATGCAGAGTACATCATGAGAAACACTGGGCTGGAAGAAACACAAACTGGAATCAAGATTGCCAGGAAAAATATCAATAACCTCAGATATGCAGATGACACCACCCTTATGGCAGAAAGTGAAGAGGAACTAAAAAGCGTCTTGATGAAAGTGAAAGTGGAGAGTGAAAAAGTTGGCTTAAAGCTCAACAGTCAGAAAACGAAGATCATGGCATCTGGTCCCATCACTTCATGGGAAATAGATGGGGAAAGAGTGGAAACAGTGTTAGACTTTATTTTTGGGGGCTCCACAATCACTACAGATGGTGACTGCAGCCATGAAATTAAAAGACACTTACTCCTTGGAAGAAAAGTTATGACCCACCTAGATAGCATATTCAAAAGCAGAGACATTACTTTGCCAACAAAGGTCCATCTAGTCAAGGCTACGGTTTTTCCAGTGGCCATGTATGGATGTGAGAGTTGGACTGTGAAGAAAGCTGAGCACTGAAGAATTGATGCTTTTGAACTGTGGTGTTGGAGAAGACTCTTGAGAGTCCCTTGGACTGCAAGGAGATCCAACCAGCCCATTCTAAAGGAGATCAGTCCTGGGTGTTCATTGGAAGGACTGATGCTAAAGCTGAAACTCCAATACCTTGGCTACCTCATGCGAAGAGTTGACTCGTTGGAAAAGACTCTGACGCTGGGAGGGATTGGGAGCAGGAGGAGAAGGGGACAACAGAGGATGAGATGGCTGGATGGCATCACTGACTCGATGGACATGAGTCTGAGTGAACTCCGGGAGTTGGTGATGGACAGGGAGGCCTGGTGTGCTACGATTCATGGGGTCACAAAGAGTTGGTCACGACTGAGTGACTGAACTGAACTGAACTTGCTGTGCCAAAAGCTTTTAAATTTAATTAGGTCCTATTTGTTTATTTTTGTTTTTCTTTTCACTACTCTAGGAGGTGGGTCAAAAAAGATCTTGCTGCCAATTTATGTCAAAGAATGTTTTCCATGTTTTCCTCTAAGAGTTTTACAGCATCCAGCCTTACATAGAGGCAATAGAATATTACTCAGGCATAAAAAGAAACAAAATTGTGCCATCTGCAGAGACATGGATGGACCTAGGGACTGTCATACAGTCTGAAGTCAGAAAGAGAAAAACAAGCATCATGTAATATCACCTCTATGTGGAATCTAGAAAAATGGTACAGATGAACTTAGTTACAAAGCATAAATAGAGACACAGATATAGAGAATAAACATATGTATACCAAGGGTCAGGGGTGGGGTGGTGAGATTAATTGGGAAATCGGGATTGACATATATACACTATGCATAAAATAGACAACTAATGAGAACCCACTGTATAACACAGGGAACTCTATTCAGTGTTCTGTGGTGACCTCATGGGAAAGAAATATAAAAAAGAGGGGATATATATATATGAATAACTAATTGTCTTTGCTCCATCAGAAACTAATACAACTTGTAAGACAACTCTGTGTGTGTAAAGGTCGCTCAGTCATGTCCGACTCTTTATGACCCCATGGCTATACGGTCCATGGAATTCTCTAGGCCAGAGTTCTGCAGTGGGTAGCCTTTTCTTTCTCCAGGGGATCTTCCCTACTCAAGGATCAAACCAGGGTCTCCTGCGTTACAGGTGGATTCTTTACCAACTGAGTTATCAGGGAAGCCTAAGGCAACTATACTCCAATAAAAATTGATTTTAAAATGAAAATAAAAACAGTTAAAAAGAACAATGATTGTTGTAATCAAATTAAACATCTTTAGAAATATAAAAAGCATTATTCCCATTTAACTGAAAAATTTTAAGAAACTATTCTAAATTTACAGTTTTTAAGAACTTGTTATTCATCTCTTACGGAGAAGGCAATGGCACCCCACTCCAGTACTCTTGCCTGGCAAATCCCATGGATGGAGGAGTCTCGTAGGCTGCAGTCCATGGGGTCACTAAGAGTAGGACACGACTGAGCAACTTCACTTTCACTTTTCACTTTCACACATTGGAGAAGGAAATGGCAACCCACTCCAGTGTTCTTGCCTGGAGAATCCCAGGGATGGGGGAGCCTGGTGGTTGCTGTATGGGGTTGCACAGAGTCAGACACGACTGAAGTGACTTAGCAGCAGCATTCATCTCTTAACCATTACCTTGACCAGAACAGCATTCATTTCTCCAAGTTCCATCTTAAACTATAAGTATTTTCCACCCAATTAAGTTTTTTAAAACTATGTTTAAGATATTCAGATTACCCTTCATACCTATTAGAAATGGCTTTCCACAATTAGTTGATCTCAATATTCATGGAGTACCACAAATATCACAAATAATTCCAGCTGTGGAATCAAACAGCCCTGGATTTCAAGTTATAACCTACCCCTTTCTAATTCTTAGATTCCACATCGGTAAAATGGGGTTAATAATCAAACTTGATGATGGGGATTTATAGGGTCTAAGTGATAACCCATGTAGATGCAGGACTGTATAATGTGATAAAAAGAAGACAAATTTGGTTCAAATCCCAACCCTACCACCTAAGAGTTGTAGGACTTTTGGCAAGTTATTAACATCTCACTGCCTAGGTTTCTTCCTCTGTGGCATGCATTTCAAATAATACCTAGCCTCACAGTTTTAAGAATTAAATAATTCATGTAAAGTACTTATCATTCCATAAACATGAACTACAATTAGTATTAATAATAAAAACTATTGTTGTTCTATACTTAATTTCTAACAGTCTCATTAACAAGATTTGAGGAGACTTTCTTCTCTGCCCTCACTCAAGACATTACAACTGACAATCCTAGGGGCTCTCATTTCCTTCTAAAGGGTATTAGATGTTGGAACATATTAGCAGGCAAATTTCACTATTTCTAAAAGGTTTTCAGTAGCCTAATGCACAACTACTTTGTTAGGACCATTAAAAGCAATCCTTCTTGAAGACTGGGATTCTTTAGTAGGAACTAACAGAACTCTTGAGATTCCTTATAAGTGAAAGATTGATGACTTCATTGAAAGTCCCCATAATTTACCAATTCATTAGATATTTTCAATACCTTAATTTTGTGCTTCAAAAATGCATGCTAAGCTCCATACAAAGTCAGAGTATTATATATACAACAGTTCAACGAACTATTGTACATTCCCTTCGACTGTTTGCTCCTTCAGATAGGATAAAACAATCATAAAACTCTAAAACTGTGAGTTTTAGAGTTTAAAACTCTAACTCCTAGCAAAGCTGGGCCCACTCCAAGAATTTTTATTGAAACTGAGATTAACAATGTTATATCCAATCCTTTTATTTATAATTAACATATAATACTACATTAGTTTCAGGTGTACACTGATTCCACACTCCGAAATGATCACCGCATTAAGACGAGTTATCATCCGTCACCATGCAAAGGTGTTACAGGGTTACTGACTCGTCGATGTGTGCATTACATCCTCCTGACCTATTTATTTTATAAATGTGTGCCTTTTAATCCCCTTCACCTATTTTGTCCACCTCCCCAAACCCCTCTCCCTCTGGCAACCACCAGCTTATTCTTGGACTCTGTGAGCCTGTATCTGCTTTGTTTGTTCATTTGTTGTTCATTTTTTATATTCCTCATATAAGTGAAATCATATGTAAATCCAGTCTCTCTATACCAAAAACTGTCATGCCTCTTCC
Source organism: Bos mutus (assembly GCF_027580195.1). Classification (NCBI taxonomy): domain Eukaryota; kingdom Metazoa; phylum Chordata; class Mammalia; order Artiodactyla; family Bovidae; genus Bos; species Bos mutus. The sequence continues at coordinate 49,140,222 of NC_091632.1, read as the reverse complement.
ATAGTATTCCAGATGCTGAATTACTTGAAGGAAATCCAACACACAAAAAGCTGGGAACTTAACCAAATTCAATCAGCCAAAATTCAGGGGGGCGCTTGTTAGGTAGTAAGTTAGTTTTTAGAGCCAAAACACAACAGTGAGCTACACAATATACTTTTCTTTCATAAGAATTTTCTACACAGTTTCACAGAATAATGTCTATTCTGTTCTTAAACTATCCTAACTTATTTTACTGAGGAGGAACATACAATCAGAGAGGACAATGTTATGAAAAATGCAGCAAATTGTTTAATGCAGTAATCTGTTAAAAGAAAGGAAAATTTCCAACAAAACTTCAGGGTTCTAATATATCAAAAAGCCTAATGTCTTGACCATTTCAAGTGCAAAAGCAGCTCTCCCATATTTGGTTAACATCTCCTGCCCAATACCAACAGTAATGGACAATCGGAATAGGTAATTGCTGATAGCTGCCAAAACAACTAGATGGAAGCATTAATCCTACTTTATGGGCTTAAGTTTAGACTTTAAAAAAATAAAGTATTTTGTTCCTCAAACAATAAAGGGATTTTCTTTCTGGGGATGACGGATGTTGGATTTTGTTAGTATTTTAAACTACTGCTTTGTCTCTAAGGTGTCATTCACCTTTACTTAAAAAGTAAAAGATAATAACAGTAGTAGTGGTAGTAGGAATATAGTAGTAATCATAATAGTAATAATGGCACCCCATTCTAGTACTCTTGCCTGGAAACTCCCATGGACAGAGGAGCCTGGTAGGCTGTAGTCCGTGGGGTCACGAAGAATCGGACACGACTGAACGACTTAGCTTTCACTTTTCACTTTCATGCTTTGGAGAAGGAAATGGCAACCCACTCCAGTGTTCTTGCCTGGAGAATCCCAGGGATGGGGAAGCCTGGTGGGCTGCCGTCTATGGGGTCGCATAGAGTCGGACACAACTGAAGCGACTTAGCAGCAGCAGCAGCATAATAGTAATAATGCCTAACACATACAGCACTTTAAGTTCTGGGCACTGTTTAGGACATTAATCTCTACATTTAATCACTTAATTAATCATTTAGTCATGTAACCATTACATTAAGTGCACTTAAACCTTACCACTACCTTGTGAAGAAGGGATACTATTATTCCCATTTTATAGATGAAAAAACAAGGTACAAAGAGGTTAAGTAATTTATCCAGTATTCCCATGGCTAGTAAGTAGCAGAGCCAGAATACAAATCTACACAGCCTGATTTCAGAGTAAAAATAATTTATTTTATCGATGGAATTAAACTAACTATATGTAAATAATACTAAGGACATCAAGACAAACACATTGCATAATTTATAAATTAGAAAACAAAACAAGAAAATTCACCTTGTTTTTCTTCCCTTTTAAATCCTAAGTCCCAAATAACAAAATATATTTCAATCTACTTAGGTAAAAAGACTACAATACCCCAAATTTCCACCATTTGTTCCACAAATTAAGCTTTTTTTCTCTAGTTCTCTTATAAGTTAGAAGTGAATCACTGCATCCATATAGATTAACTAGAATACTAAGAACCAAGGCCGCCTACATCCACATGACTTTATCATTTGTGCCAAGAAATTACTGCCTACAAAGATAAAACTGTAAATCAGTAAATAACTTCACTGTTTAGCTCAAGAACCTCCCAAAAGTCCAGTTATCTCAACAACAGACTATTCAAACTGTTTCTTTTTCACAATATTCCTTCAATAGGGCAAATAACTCAAACAGTTGTATACTTTTAAGACTTGGTTAAGATTCTTGCCTCAATGTTCCTACTAATTCTAAACTATTATATCACAAATTTTACCCCATTTCAATCATATCACTGCACTGACAGACCTATCTTAAATCTCTCAGGGTCACACCTGAAATTCTACACTATCTGCCCATGACCTCTCCATTGTAAGGCCCACTAAGTGTGATCTCCTTACTGTAGTAAGCAATAAACTCAGTTTTGCTTAATCAACAAGCCTTTTTGGCCTTCTCTGGGGCAGTGGACAGTCAACAAAAGATAATATTCTGTTATTCCATTTCAGCTGCTCTCTTAACAACTCCTTTTTAAAAAAAATCTCTTCTTAGAGACCACAGGTAAAATTAAATGCACCAGGAAATCGGATCATTATAGAAAAAGAAACATAAACCAGCCAGTGGAAGGGGGCCAAGTAAATCTAATAATAAACTCAACATGAGACCTGAAACTATATATATATATATAGTCACAGCTTAAGCTGAATTAGGTTAGTTATGCATTTCACAATGGTTTAAAAATCCCTAAAATTGAAATTTAAAAATAAAAAATGCCTTCATATATCAAGGTTTAAATAAAATATTCTGCCATCTGATTAGATTCAACAAAAATTTTTACTTGAACTCATATGCCTCTACTTTCATATATCAAATATGAGTATATTTAAATATAGTTTAAATCTTTAAAAATAAAAATGATTTAAACCCATATAATACTTAGAATACAAAAATTTTTCAAATCCATTCATTCATCTATTATTTATTTAGTATAAATAAATAGTATTTACTTAGTATTTATTTAAACATCTATTATTTAGTATATTGCAGTTTTTTAAAGATGACCTTTTAAATTATACCCCATCTCATTTCCAAAAGGATTTGGGATGGCTGACAAAAATACACTGAACAACTAAAACAAACACATGAAGAAAAATAAAGGAAAAAAAAAATTGCAAACTCTTTCACACACATACACACAAACACACACATATGAAAGAACTGTTTCAGATACTCAGAACCGAAAGAAGTTTCTAGCTTTCTCAGGAAGGGCATACTGCAGATCTGATAGACATTGCTTTAAATTAGAAGTGCTGTTTAAGTGAATTCAGTTAATCACAGTATGTGGCTGGGAGAAGAGAAAGCAGATTAAAAGTCAGGGAATCAAGATCAGTAATAGGATGAGCATGAGCAGGAACCCAAGGAACACCTTTTAGAAATGCACAAAGAGAAAGACAAATGTAAACTCAGATTTTGCCCTCATATTACATGACTTTTATTCATGTGCCTTCAAAAAAGTGAATGGAAATATTAAAACTATATTTTAATTTCAACATATAACCTATATCAAGAAAACAAATATTAGCAAATTCAGCTATTAGCAGAATGTATTGGCTATATTGTATTTAACACAGTACTTACCTTCGCTGACAGCATGGGGCTTAACAATGCAACAAGTAGTACAATTAGTAAATTTAGCAGTGTTTGCTGGCCCACACACTCCACTCGAAGGAAAAAATAACTCCATTTCCTAAAGACACAGAGAAATGACTTTGGCACATGTAATTTTGTTATACATCTGTAAAACGACTCAGGAAATGTGCATCAGAGACTACTATCTGGGTACCTCAGAAAGGAGCTAAAGTAGAGGGTATAGGGGAAGTGACCGTCCCAGGGAGGCCCCATAGGGTCCTACCCAAATACAATCTCTTTTACTCCTAAGCTATTTATATGAGAAGGGAAGAACAAAGCAATCACTTTTAAAGTTTCACAATATAAATTCTTTCCTGAATTTCCTAAAAATTATTTTTACAAAGACTAACTGATGAACTGAACCTTGTTCTAAGTCTTAAAAAAGAACATATAAAGAAGTATTAAAGCAATGACAATATGTACTATTCTGTCCCAGGAATAAAACTGAGAATGTCTTAACATTTTGAATATTGGATGTAATCAATATAAGGTTTCCTATTTTATTCAAAGTATCAGTTTATGAGACACAGGTTCGATTCAAAGCTTTTCATTAAAATGTCTAAAATGCCGTTAAAAATTAGGAAATCTTTACAGAAACAGATGAGTATTCAAGAATCAGAGCTACAGTTAGTTAAAATTAATTTACTGTATATATGTATATAAATAGTACTAGTTTAAAGTCAAATCACATGAACCTTATTTTATAGCCAGATACATGTTGTGCTATTTGCTTTGCACATAATTCATTAAAAGGACAACCCAGCAATTTGAACTGGCCATGAAGATGGCCACACTAACCATTTTTTCAGATGTGCGCTTCTCTGCCACTAAGCTTTTCTACTATTATCTCCACCGTTCGCTATAAAGCCGGCTGTCCTCAAAGAACCATACTAATGTGTAAAGGATCACTTCAAAGATCACTTCCTCCAGGAGGCCTTTACTGATGCTGCCAATCATCAGTACCCTATACTTCTCCAAGGTTGTGGTTATTTTGGTAATTGCCCCCCAAAATAACTAACTTGCATAGCCTTGTAGGTGCTTCAGCCTCTAAAACAAAGAGCTCAAAGTAAATACTCACTTTCACTAAATTTAAAAATTGAAAGATAATAGGATGTGTTACGGTACCACACTGGTATGCAGTTTAAAACAACCACTTGGGGGACCTCCCTGGTGGTCCAGAGGTTAAGACTGCACTCCCAGTGCAGGGGTGCAGGTCTGATTGCTCACTGAGGAGCTAAGATATAAAATGCCTTATGGTGCGGCCAGAAAAACAAAAAAACAATCTGAGGAACTGTCCAAATAGTAGCATATATACTTGAGTGATTCCAGCATTAATGACTCTTTAGAATTAAAATGTTCCATTCCTTAGACAAGTATCTTTCTATTGTATTAATGCCTTTGCTTATTACTCTTCTTGATGAGTATCACCAAGTACTGTTTGCAGAGCTGTACTAGATGCTTTGATAACATATTCTCAGAGAATATGTATGGTACAGGTGAAAATACCTATGGTACAGGTGAAAACTCCAATACCTACAGGGTCTTGGTAGGTAGTGAATGAATGAATGAAGTAAACCCAGTGTGACAAGAAGCTATGGTAGAGGACTGCAAACTGTAAGGACAGGGCCCTTCTACAGCTCCTCTTCTCTGCTTCCTTTGCAACAAAACTTCTCAAAAAAGATGTCTTCATTCTGTCTTCTCTTCCATTCCCTCTTAAACTTACAACTAATTAGGCTTTCACTCTGTGGAAGTTTACTCATGAAAATCCCCAGCCACCTCCACGTTGCCATGTACCCTGGTTAATTCTCAGACCTCACCTTACCTGACCCAACAGCATTTGACACAATTGATGCCTTCATCCTGGAATGCTTTCATTACTTGGTTTCTCCCCACCTCACTAGTCACTTCTTCTCAGTCTCCTTTAATGATTTTCTCCTATCTAGCAGACCCCTAAGTGCTCATGAGGGGTCTAGTACTATCTATTGTCACTATTCTATTGCCACTGTCTTGCTGAGGTCCTTGAGTCCCATGGCTTTCAATGCTCTCTGTATTCTGATGGTTCCTACACTTTAACCTCCAGCTCAACTTCTGCCCTAAACTACACATCCATATTGACATTTCAGATTTAAAACATCCAAAACAGAACTTCTCATTTCCACTGTCTCCCATTAATCTGTTCAATCCCACCTTTTTCCTTATACTTCAATTGCACAAGCCAAAAATAAACAACAACAAGAAACTAGCAATTCCTGATTCTTCTCCACCTGTCCCATATATCAGGAAATCCTTCAAAATATATCCAGAATCCATCCACTACCTCCACATCTATCACTCTGGTCCATGCCACATGCCAACCAACTCTCCCTTTAACAACTTCACTAACCATCTGACTGACCTCCCATTCCAACTTTTCCCACAACACACGTCCCTCCACCCTAACTGGTCCATTATTAACAGTAGTAAAAATGAAACTTAGAAAAATCATGTCACTCCTCTGCACAGTGCCCTCCAACATCTCCTGTCTTATTCCCAATAAATTTCAAAGTCCCAGATGTCCTACAAGGCCTTATGTGACCTGGTCCCTTGCTACACCTGACCTAATCTTCAACCTATTTCCATGAAGCTATTTCTGCCCCAGCATCACTGGCCTCACCTCCTCACTGTTCCTTGAACACAGCAAATATCCTACCTCAGAATCTTTACATGTATTGTTCCCTTTCTTCCCGGAACACTTTCCCCCGGACATTTGCATGGCTTTCTCCCTCACTTCCTTCTGATCTCTGCTCAAACCAGAGACTGTAAGGACTTTCTGAATATACTAGATTTAACAGCATTCTAGAGACTTCCCTGGTGGTCCAGTGGTTAAGAATCCACCTTCCAACGCAGGGGGATGTGGGTTTGATCCCTGGTCGGGGAACCAAGATCTCACGTGCTAAGGGGCAACTATGCCTGTGCGCTGCCACTGCTGGGTCTCCTGCCACAGCTAGAAAGCCTGGGCACTTTAACAAAATATCCTGCACGCCTCAGCTAAGACCGGACACAGCCAAAACTAAAATAATTTTTTTTTAAAATAGTATTCCATACCTCCACTCCACATATGATCCTTCTGACTCTGGTCTTTTTCTGTGGCCTTCTCCTGGTTTATTTGCCTCAGAGCACTTATCAGTAGACATCAGAGTTATAGATTGTTTATTTATTATCTGACATTAGAAGAGCTGTAAGCTCCATGAGAAGCAGGACTTTGCCTTGTTCACAATAGCTTCTCAATAAACATTTCGGAATGATTGAAATTCAGAAGCAGTTTATTTAACACATGAAGAATTTTTATTTATCTACCCTGAACAAATGAGAAAAAAAGACATTCAGAAGGCTTAAGGAACAAGCCCTTACGAGTTAATACATGGCAAAGTCATGTTTCAAAATCTAGTCATACTAACTCCAAAGTCCTGAACTTTTTCTATAATATCACTTCTCTTTCAGATGTAAAAAGCAATGCTAGAATGTTCCAACTCTATTTTAACCAATTATTTGACCAATTATTTTTGTCCCAACCTCTTTTTTGCTCAGTTTAAAAAAATAAAAACCCAAGTTTTTCAAGTACTCATTTATATATGAATAAATATGTATTTAAGGCAAAAATATAAAGATTGCCACTTAAATATATCTTGGTGAAAGTGAGATTCTATGCCTTTGCTTTCTCTTTCTCCTTGGGCTGACTGCCATATCTGTCTCACCTATTAATTCAGCTAATATTTGCAAGAACCCTGTTACTAGATCATGGTTATATGGCAAGTAATTTAGAGACTTCAAACAACAAATATACTGATAATGTCAAACAAAAGAATTCATATTCATTTGTGATTTCAGCTGCTTTAAACATTCTGCACAAAGCTTTCCTCTTTCTGAGGTTCTTTACTATTACTTTAAGTCTTTTATATGTCTCTAAATGACCTAGCAGGGAAGGATAAAGATATGTAACTTTCCCAAAAAATAAAACTCAGACTCAATTTGATCAGCTTTAAGTATACAGTTTTTTGTACTGTATTTTATACAAATTGTTAAGTATATACTTATATCATTTCATAAATTTCACCCTGATAAGACCCCATGTGAAATCTCCTAAAACATTTGACTAATCTATACCCATATCCTTAATCATCATGATAAAATACATTAATAAATGGTTGCCAGTTACAGGTGTCTCTGAAAATTTCACACAGTCATTTTAAATATCATTTTTGTAAAGGACTCAATTTAAGACATTTAAAAAAAATTACCGAAATCTACATATTCTAATGTCAAATATGAAATCTGTTCTCAGAAAATAAACCAAGATATTGATGAAATATGAAGTCACATGATCAGTGCACCCTTATTACAAACATGAAAAGAATTAGAACCTAACAAAACATCCAAAGGTAAGGAAATGCTGAAGTAAAAATGCTTTATCCATGCAGGAGAATATTCCACAGCCATCAAAACTTAAGGGCTTCCTCAGTGGCTCGGCACTAAAAGAATCCACCTACAATGCAGGAGAAGAGGGTTCAGTCCCTGGGTTGGGGAGATCCCCTGGAGAAGGAAATGGCAACCCATTCCAGTATTCTTGCCTGGAGAATCCCATGGATAGAGGAGCCTGGCGGGCTACTGACCATGGGGTTGCAAAGAGTCAGACATGACTGAGCAACTAACAGTTTCACTTTCATATCATAAAACTTGCTAGTATTATTCCACTTTGTATATGACCAGACTAAAAACCATCTTAAATTAGCTGAGAAACTTCTCAGAATGCTAAGAGTTAACTTGCATTTCATTAATTCAACATCAGTATAAACCCAGTGGAGTAATACCTTATTTATATAAATTTAAAATGAGAATTATTAATAGAAAAACTTTCATAAACACTAGCTACATGTAGAAAAAGGAAGGATGTTAAGCTTGAAAATATGGTGTCAAGTCTGAGTCAAAGAAAGAATATGTCTTTTTGAATATTCACTTTCCATAAAGTGGTATTCTTACAGGAATAATTCATTTACTGATAAGCCTCAGTGATTTAAGTCTTTGGAACAAAACAAGACAACAAGTATTTTAACTGGAGAAACTTATTCAGAGGATGACCAGGTTGCCAGTTCTCAAAGGACACATATCATTGAAACACTGTTTCAATTTGGTCACTCAGTCTTGTCCCACTCTTTGCGACCCCATGGACTGCAGCACACCAAGCTTCCCTATCCATCACCAACTCCCAGAGCTTGCTCAAACTCATGTCTGTTTAATTACAAGCAAAAGGTCAAAGGTTTCTTCTACTATTAGATCAGCTGCATAAATCTACCTTAAGTCAGCTGTGACAAAATGCTTTACTCTGACATCAAACATTTAGCAAAACCAAAACAAATTAAAATAGTTTAAAAACACCTTACTCTGGCAGCACAAGCGAAAGAATCAGGGCCATGAGCTGCATTCTTTATGCCATCTGTTCCAAAGAGGGCTCTAATGCTTTCAGGAGCATCTGTACGTGCCAGTCCAGAGTTCGCAGGTCCAAGAAGTCTCTTCCATTCACATACAGCATCATCTCGTAAAATCTCCATGGCAATTATAGGTCCACTTGTAATAAACTGGATCAGCTCACTGTGAAACAGGTGAAAGATTGATTTGCTTCATTTCTGTATTAACCAAGGCATCTCTCTTAACAAAGAAATATTACCATGTGAGTATTTAATCACATAGCTATAAATATGAATATTATTGTCTCAGAACTATTGGACATAGTGAATTTTACATGGATAAGGTAAAGTTTTTATAAACTGAGTGTCCTGCAGTAGCCTGAGTCACTACAAATCACTATTGTCAAACCAATTACTGTTAGCAGAAGCATCAATGTTTCAGTGAACTAAGACTATTTCATTGATTTAAAATGCATATTGTTGATCTATATTGCTTTTTGCATTGTTCTGAAAGGTACAGAAGAATCTTCTTATTTTAACATATTTAACATGGTAGTCAAATAAAATCTCAATAGACAAAGTGATGAGTGATGTCTTGGAATATATTTGTAGTAAGAATCCAATAATTTCTGTGTAGATTTATTAGAATTCAAAGAATGACAATGAATTTTCAGTCACTAAGCACTGAGTTGGTCAAGTGACATACAAGACATTAAACTAGAAGCTGTAATAATACAAATATATACAAAGACTATAATGAAGAATAATTTCCAAGAGAATTATGGATGCCTATTCTACACAAGGTTTGGGAATATTTTGATAATGCTTTGTTTAAAATAACCTATAACATAATGATTTTCTTATGTAAAACTTGAATAAAACACTATTATGTACAGGACACCAACTAGAATGTTTTCCACAGCTTGGCTAATCCTTCATTATTAGAAAAGTAAGCACTTCTCCTTTGTCAACAGTAATGAGGTACACCATATTCACTTAACTTTAAATACAACCCAAATATTTAGAATATAGATTTACTTTCTAACATAGTTGTCGATATATTTCAAACAGCAAAATGTGTATCAAACAATTTATTTAACACAAGGGTTCTACGAACAATGTTTTACATACACTGAGAATACCATTAATAGTTTAAAACACAAATAGATACTCAACATAAATGTAATTATTACTCTATTTTTATTCTACTGAAATCTAAAAAGAAAGCTATGCTCCTCATAATTTAAGTAGTTCATGCCATTTGCTTCTGATTAACGTTTAGCATATTTATTTAAAAAAGAATTTTCACCTAGTAAAAGGAGAGGGGAAAAACATACCAATTCTTAGAAAAAAAGCTCTCTGCAGTTGTAAGATGTTGCCAAGGACTTTTTAAAAGATATTTTTATTTTATTTATTTGCCCCACTGGGTCTTAGCAGTGACATGCAGGATCTTTAGCTGAGGCATGTGAACTCTAGTTGTGGCATATGGGATCTAGCTCCCCGGCCAGGGACTGAACCTGGGCCCCCTGCATTGGGAGTGCGGAGTCTTACCCACTGCACCACCGGGAAGTCCCTGCTAAGGACTTTTTGACAAATTATTCTCAGGTAACAGATTTCTGAATTGTGAAATTATAACTCTTTAGTTTTCCACAATATCCTCCATTATACAACATGAGCCTTGAATTCAGTACCTACTTTAAAAAGGGCCTTGACTGATGGTCTATATGAAAATCTGTTGCTTCTTTCCTATAAAATAATCAAAATGACAAAAGTTAACAATTATGTAAGGAAATTAACTAATATTAATAAAATAGTGAATTTCTCTATTTGATCCATATGAGAATTAAGGACTTTTCACCAAATATTCTGCTCAAATGCCCCCTCTTTTCAAATTTTTGCTAGTATGCATATCTATGTTAAGATATAAAATTAAAATGAATAAAAGAGGCAATATTTACTGTTCATGTTCAAGTCTACTATCTTCCTTTTCACTAGCATCTTTATCATTCTAAAAACAACGTTTAACATGTGACCAATAAGAATTACCGTTTTTTTAAAGTTCACGTAAGTTGAACATCAAAAAATATGTAATCTTTATCAATGAAAAGAAAAATATTAATTATTGCAAAGATATTTACAAATTCAAAAGTTTTTACTTTCTTCTATAGGCTTTAACTTGAGAGCTTAGGCTAGAATTTTACTTTAATAGTTAAAATTTTCTTTCTTATATAGATTGCTCCAAAAGAAAGACTACGGACTTGTGTTTTTAAAGACTGCTTGACAAATTATGCACATCAATGTACTCTTACTAGTTATTACTGTATTAAAAACTAATGCTTGAACTTACATCCCCCCAAAAAGGGATAATATAGATATATTCAGAAATCTGAATTTATCAGTGGCAATCAGGATTTACTTTTTAAGTTTATAGTCCCACGACCATGGAGAAAATAAATAGGATAATGGAATTTTACACATATTGAAAAAGTTATTTAGACTTTTCAGCTAATCAAATCAAGTGTCTCAAACGCATACAGTTTTCTCAAAGGCTTGAAACAGTTCATAGTATGTGACAAACATATGTCAACATCAATTTTTTAAAATAGCAAAGTATCCTCTAACAAAGGATTAAACTTTCAGGCTTGACAATTTAGTATGTAATGCATTAAGATTTTATATGTTAGTTGATCAACCATGTCCGACTCTGCGAACCCATGGACTGTAGCCCACCAGGCTTCTTTATCCATGGAATTCTCCAGTCAAGAATACTGGAGTAGGTAGTCATTGCCTTCTCCAAGGGATCTTCCCAACCAAGGGATCAAACCCAGGTCTCCTGCATTGCAGGCCGATTCTTTTCAAGCCACCAGGGGCTTGACGTGATGCTTTAAGCTCTTATGGGCCCATTAAAAAATAAATTCATATAATGAATTCATATAGTAATTCATATATCAGGATATATTTTTATTCAAACAAAATGTACTAAAATATTCTCTTTGGCCATGAAGAGATTATGAAAGTATACTATGCAAGTATAGAAAAGAAAATTTGACCCAAGACATAGAAGGGGAAGAAAACTTATTCTTCTAGAGACTATTATATGCCAATGTTAAATTTTATTATTCCCCACAACAATATATTGAAATAGGTATGATCATCTTCATTTTACATTTAAAAATAATGTAGTTCAGCATGATTACATAATTTATCCAGATCAAAATGCTACTTAGTAAAGGAATAAGGAGAAGGAGATGTGAACCCAAATTTCTGATTGCTTATGACCTTTCTATTACCAACTTCAGAAAAATAAAAATAAAAACTCTAGTGGGTAAGCAGAAGAATTCACAAAACTGATATGGATAATCTGTATTGCATTCTAAAATGAGGTAAAAACTCTGAAAAATTCAAGTGGGGAGTATTTTAGAAGAGTTAGCAGTGAGACTACTAATCTGACCAATTCTACAGAACTACTAAGAAAACAAAATCATCTTTAACATTAATGAAAACTATTAATTACTGAAAGTATTTTGTTTTCTTCTAACATGTCACTGACTCCACAGTTACTTCCATTCAAAATCTATCACTGAAACCAAAATGAGTTCATGAATTTTTTTCTCATCACTTGTATTTAATTCCTCCCTTAAAAGGCTTAGATGGAGAGAAATAAGTGCATGACCACCTACAGAAGTCTTTTCTGTTCTTGTTTTGTTATGTTTTCTTGTGTTTTCATAACATTCTCACAATGATCTATTAATTATTTTATGGAATATTTACTTAGTGTCTACTTTGAATCAGGCCCTGATCCGAGAACTAGAAGTACAGTTAAATGGAACCCAGCTGCTGCTTTTCAGATACCGTCATGAGGGAGGAGCCGACGTTTGAGCAAATAAGTTTTGAGAAGATTTAAGCTTTGGGAGACACTTCTCTGTGGGTCTCTTGCCTTCCTAACACATCTTATTGGGTACGCCAAGAATGCAAGGCCCCAACTACTCTCTATCCTAGCCATTTCTTGGAGTTATGTTTATAGTGAGTGACTTTGAGGGATGAGGTCATGTCTCCTTAGTACAAAGAGCAGACTTGTTTACAGCTTGCTAATGAAACAGTGGGTAACCTGAGTTCAACCCTCCTCAGCTGTGATGCAATCAACTGTGTGTGCAACATCCACCCAGGCCCATCTCATATTATTCTCACAGGACATGAAGGCAACGGGAACCAAGAGAAACATGATGTTCATGCTGCTAATTGAACTTAATGAAGCCCTGTGTCCCTGGCTCAGAAGTCTCATGTCTTCTGCTAGCATCCCTGAGAGAGTAACACACTAACTTATTAACTTTTAAGTTAGGTAAAATCCAAGACTTGACACTAATATTAATAGAGATGTATGAGGTGCTATGAACAATTTAAACAGCTATTAAGTTTTTTGGGGCAGCTTTATTGTGGGAAATTTGATGCCAGATTACACCTCCAATGTTTGATACAGACATAAAAAAGTTCAATGTCACTAACACTATTCAAAGTCATCTCTCAGAATTCAGCCCCACTGCCTGCTGTAAGGGCTAGCACCTTCAATACAAACAGAAACAGGACAAATCTAACTATGCTCATAAGGATCATGACCTCTGTTTCCACTAAGTAATGACAGCACTGGTAAGTACTATACTGCCACCACTAATAGCTAACACCTATATGCGCATACTGTGTGCAACAATTTTTCAAAGCATTTTACTTTTATTAAGCTCACATAACCCTCATAACAACTTTACAGTATTGGTGATATTATAACCTCCATTTAGCAGATGAAGAAACTGAAACAGAAGTAAGTTGTGCAGAGCCACAACCTAATCTGGGTCTAGATTCTGAGCTCTGAAATAGATGTCTGCCTTTCTAGAATATATTTAAGCTGAGAGATCTTACATAGGGGAAAATTTCAAATTGTCTTTTTTTGGGGTAAAATTGAGCATGTTTTGTTAACGTTTCTAGGGAGCAGACTTCAATATTGAATTTCTACTGCTATCCATTTTCCCTGTTCTCATAGAGACAAAAAAGCAACTGTCCCATGGGACAGAGAGCCAGGGACAGCAGTGAGAAGACACCTAACCAAACAAACATAAATCACTGGAGTAAGTAACAAAACTGCTGGGTCCAGCCCTGCCTAACAACTACACTAATCCCCTTACCTTACAGTAAGTCTAACTCTCACTAAATAACTTAGAAAATATCTGGTCAAATAAAATGGCTTGCTTTTCAGAACAGTAAATAGGTATATTTACCAATCACATATAATATGTTGGGAGGAACGAAAACATTTCCAAACTAAAACATTTCCAAACACATCACTTTTGAAATCTCAACAGTAAGAGTTCCTTGTCAAATATGAATAATATTCATTTCTTCTATAATTTCTATACAATGTGTTATATAAAAAATTACAGATATGAAACACTGATGGGGTTATGAAAGAAAATAAAGAATTAATGTCTAATAAATAGTTAATAGTTATTAGTATAACCTGACAATTCCTACTTGCTTAGAGTTCAATCATGATTTACACATCTGATTACCTGTTGTCTTATATTTTCTCATTCTAATAAGGTTACTAATTTATTCTTTGTCATTCTGTGGAAGTTTTTAAACAACAACATGAAAGATAATTTTTTTTAAAAAAGGAACCAGACATTATATAACTGAAAATGATCAAAAAATTTACCTTGATAGCGTCATCATTTTGAGTTTGGTTAGAGTAAATCCAGCTTTGTTTATTATTTCAATTATTTCTCCAGCTTTTGATACTGCATCTGGTTTAATCAGGGCTAATGTTCTGTAAGGAAATACATTTAAAAATAAAAATAGTTCAGCAGTTTTTACTTATAATACTTAATCAGAGGTCGTTTCCATTAAAATCCTAGCTCAAAGTAAATTATAAAGACAAATGTACTAATAATCTCTTAAAAACTTATACAATACTGTTCTCTCAAATCATCCCACCCTTGCCTTCTCCCACAAAATCTGAAAGTCTGTTCTTTATATGTGTCTTTTTTGCTGTCTCGCATATAGGGTCACTGTTACTGTCTTTCTAATTTCCATATATTTGTGTTAACATTCCGTATTGGTGTTTTCCTTTCTGACTTACTTCACTCTGTATAGTGAAGTCGCTCAGTTGTGTCCGACTCTTTGCAACCCCATGGACTGTAGCCTACCAGGCTCCTCCCTCCATGGGATTCTCCAGGCAAGAGTACTGGACAGTACTCTTGAGTGGGTTGCCATTGCCTTCTCCAGGAGATCTTCCCGACCCAGGGATCAAACTTGGGTCTCCTGCATTGCGGGCAGATGCTTTAACCTCTGAGCCACCACTCTGTATAAAAGGCTCCAATTCACTCTGTATAATTAGCCTCCAATTAAAATATATAAATAAATAAAAACTTATTCAATGTAAGTTTACTGTTTTCCCCAAGGAAATAAAAATTAGTACCCAATCTATAAAAAAGAGTAATAAAAGGTTGCTAAGTCACTTCAGTCATGTCCGACTCTGTGAGACCCCAGAGACGGCAGCCCACCAGGCTCTTCCGTCCCTGGGACTCTCCAGGCAAGAACACTGGAGTGGGTTGCCATTTCCTTCTCCAATGCATGAGAGTGAAAAGTGAAAGTGAAGTCACTCAGTCGTCTCCGACTCCCAGCGACCCCATGGACTGCAGCCCACCAGGCTCCTCCATCCATGGATTTTCCAGGCAAGAGTACTGGAGTGGGGTGCCATTGCCTTCTCCGAATAAAAGGTTAGAGGGGAAAAAAAGTTAAGACTGTGATTTTAAATATGCCCACGTAAGAAAACATAAGTGTTTAAAAACACTTCTATTTCTTAACATTTTATAAAAGATAACAATTTTCTAAAAAGTTGCATTAAACATATTATCACCTTGATTTCTGGTCTCTTAAACTTTAACATGTGTATGCCATGCAGTCAGTTCAGCATTGATCTGGAAATTATTCTAAATTCTTCTGTTTATTCATAGCATGAATCACGTACAAAGAAATAAATGTCCCCCCACCTGACAACGTCTATGACTAGCAAACACCCTGCTAACATTTCTTTTCACTATGTGTTTAATTGGAGGATAGTTGCTTTACAATGTTGTGTTGGTTTCTGCCATTCAACAACATGAATCAGTCATAAGTATATTATGTCCCCTCCCTCTTGAACCTCCCTTTCATCCCCTACCCATCCCACCCCTCCAGGTTGTCACAGAACACCAGGTTGAGCTCCCTCTGTCATACAGCAAATTCACACTCAGTTCAGTTCAGTCGCTCAGTCGTGTCTAACTCTTTGTGATCCCATGAATCGCAGCACGCCAGGCCTCCCTGTCCATCACCAACTCCCGGAGTTCACTCAGACTCATATCCATCGAGTCAGTGATGCCATCCAGCCATCTCATCCTCTGTCGTCCCCTTCTCCTCCTGCCCCCAATCCCTCTCAGCATCAGAGTCTTTTCCAATGAGTCAACTCTTCGCATGAGGTGGCCAAAGTACTGGAGTTTCAGCTTTAGCATCATGCCTTCCAAAGAAATCCCAGGGCTGATGTCCTTCAGAATGGACTGGCTGGATCTCCTTGCAGTCCAAGGGACTCTCTCCAGAGTCTTCTCCAACACCACAGTTCAAAAGCATCAATTCTTCAGCACTCAGCCTTCTTCACAGTCCAACTCTCACATCCATACATGACCACTGGAAAAACCATAGCCTTGACTACACGGACCTTTGTTGGCAAAGTAATGTCTCTGCTTTTGAATATGCCATCTAGGTTGGTCATAACTTTCCTTCCAAGGAGTAAGCGTCTTTTAATTTCATGGCTGCAGTCACCATCTGCAGTGATTTTGGAGCCCGAAAAAATAAAGTCTGACACTGTTTCCACTGTTTCCCCATCTATTTCCCACGAAGTGATGGGACCGGATGCACTAGCTATCTATCTGACTTACGGCAGTGCATATATTTCAGTGTCACTCTCTCAATTCGCCCCACCCCTCCACCTTGCCCCGTTGTGTCCACAAGTCTGTCTCAATGTCTGGGTCTCTACTGCTGCCCTGGAAAACAGGTTCATCAGCACCATTTTTCTAGATTCCATACATTTGTGTTAATAAACAATATCTGTCTTTCTCTTTCTGATTTACTTCACTCTGTATAACAGGCTCTGGGTTCATCCACCTCACTAGAACCGACTCAAATCACATTTTCTTTCTAAGAGGATACATCAGAGCTATGCATTTTCCCCTCCGAAGCCACAGAATGAATATATTTTTGGAGTTGGAGAGCACCTTAGTTTCCTGATTTTACTAACAAGGAAATGAAACCCAGAGAGGTTACTCTCCAAAGGTCACACAACAGGTGTATGGCATTTTCAGGACAAAACACCAGCTCACACTGAAGAAAGAATTCATAGGGTCTGGACTCCATCTTAGGCCACCTTTCCAATGGACTCTGAACTCTGTGTTTAGTGCCTGTGAAAACAACAGAAGGATAAGACCCCCTCCAGACAGGGGAACCTTGAAGATCGTATCTAGGTTACTCATCGCCTAAAAGAAAACATACACTAATCACCCCTTCCTCCAGACAGCCCATAAATTTTTCTGTATCAATCAGAGTGTAACCTCGGGTTTCTTGATTATTGGCTAACTGTTTGACTGTTTAAACACATGAGCACATAGCACATGAATGATGGGGTTATTGGGATTGTATTTTCCTTGGTTTATGTAAGTCTCAAGGAATTTGGAGTGGCAGGTTCAGACATGTACACATGGGGTATAAAAGATTTTCACAAATGCTGGTTGGGGTCCTTGGCTAAGAGGAGACTCTGCCTTGGGCCCCCCGGTGTAATAAACTGCACTCCACTATCTGCATTGTCCTTTTGAGTGAGTGTTTCCCGGAACGCATGGCTACAACAACATGACTCCTGGGTGGTCTGTGCTCCTTCCACACCACAAATAAAGTTACTATTAATATATAAAAAAGAACATAATCACAAATCCTCAAGATTAATACTTGTACATATAAGGTAAAATCAGATTAGTTGGAGTAATTCAGCTTATATGACACACAAAATAAGATTAAAAATTGCTGCCACTTTCCTTTTATTTTCAGTTGTTCTGATATGTTGGTATTAATTCAAGGAATCTATAAAAAGAGAATGTTTGGCTTTTTCATAGTCGATTTTTTTTCCCCCAATGAGACAAACTTAGCTAAGAATATAATCATAAAAATATCCTTACAGTTGGATATAACTTATGTGTGTGTTAGTCGCTTAGTTGTCTCTGACTCTGCAGCCCCATGGACTGCAGCCTGCTTGGCTCCTCTGTCCATGGAACCCTAAAACTTATGGCTGGCTTTTAAAACTTTTAAACAACAAAAGCTGTTCATTGTAGTCTGATAGAGCTTGTCATAAATGGACTACCTTTTATTTTGAAGCAAGTGAGTCTCTTATAGCATTTTACAAGGCTTCATTGAAGATACAATTAAAATTGTCACTTCTTAGCTCAATTGTTTAAATATTATAAGGCCAAACTAACCCATGATTGTTTATACTAAGCTCTAGAAATGTCTTCAGGAACCAAAGCTCTTAAAGAAAATATAAAACATATCGGCAGTGAACAAGAAGCAATGTGAAAAGTTTTGCAGTTTAGTTTAAAATGCAGTTTCATTTTCTCTTTAAATGCCTACAGGAGACAAAGCATTGATTCAGTCAGTTCAGTTCAAGGGAATGCATTGGTCATAGCAAACCCCTTTTCCAACAACACAAGAGACAACTCTACATATGGACATCACCAGATGGTAAATACTGAAATCAGACTGATTTTATTCTTTGCAGTCAAAGGTGGAGAAGCTCTACACAGTCAGCAAAAACAAGACCTGGAGCTGACTGTGGATCAAATCATGATCTCCTTATTGCCAAATTCAGACTTAACAAAATAGGGAAACCCACTAGACCATTCAGGTATGACCTAAATCAAATCCCTTACGATTATACAGTGGAAGTGACAAACAGATTCAAGGGATTAGATCTGATAGACAGAGTGCCTGAAGAATCATGGCCGGAAGTTCGTGACATTGTAGAGGAGGCAGTGATGAAGACCATCCCCAAGAAAAAGAAATGCAAAAAGGCAAAATGGCTGCCTGAGGAGGCTTTACAAATAGCTGAGAAAAGAAGAGAAATGAAAGGCAAAGGAGAAAAGGAAAGATATACCCATTTGAATGCAGAGTTCCAAAGAATAGCAAGGAGAGATAAGAAAGCCTTCCTCAGTGATCAATGCAAAGAAATAGAGGAAAACAACAGAATGGGAAAGACCAGAAACCTTTTCAAGAATATTAGAGATACCAAGGGAACATTTCATGCAAAGATGGACTCAATAAAGGACAGAAATGGTATAGACCTAACAGAAGCAGAAGATCTTAAGAAGAGGTGGCAAGAATACACAGAAAAACTGTACAAAAAAGATCTTCATAACCCAGATAACCACAATGGTGTGATCACTCACCTAGAGACAGACATCCTGGATTGTGAAGTCAAGTGGGCCTTAGGAAGCATCACTACGAACAAAGCTAGTGGAGGTGATGGGATTCCAATTGAGCTGTTTCAAATCCTACAAGATGATACTGTGAAAGTGCTGCACTCAATATGCCAGCAAATTTGGAAACCTCAGCAGTGGCCACAGGACTGAAAAGCTCAGTTTTCATTCCAATCCCAAAGAAAGGCAATGCCAAGGAATGCTCAAACTACTGTACAATCATGTCTTTACTGTTTAATTATTCAATAGTTAATAGTTAAACTTATTTTGGAGGGAAAATAAGATAGGCATCAGGAATCATATATATTATTTAAAAGTGAAGATAGCACACAAAAAAAGGGCCACAAAAATATATTAATAGTGCCATTGTTACCTGTTGTTTAGTTGCTCAGTCGTGTCCAACTCTTTTCGACCCCATGGACTGTAGCCTGCCAGGCTCCTCTGTCCATGGGATTTCCCAGGCAAGAACACTGGAGTGGGTTGCCATTCCCTTCTCAAGGGATCTTCCTGCCCCAGTAATGGAACTTGTGTTTTCTGCTTGCTGATAACAAACCACCCCAAAATGTATTCCCTTAAAAATACAGTTTCTCAAGATCTTCTAGATCAGCTGTGGAGTGGTTTCAGCTGGGATGGGTCACAAAGCTGAGGCAGTGAGGCTTCTCTTTCCTTGAGGCCTCAAGAGCTGGAGTAGGCAAGGAGATGGATTCTCCCCTTCTGCTGCTGCTGCTAAGTCGCTTCCGTTGTGTCTGACTTTGTGCAACCCTATAGGCGGCAACCCACCAGGCTCCCCCGTCCCTGGGATTCTCCAGGCAAAAACACTGGAGTGGGTTGCTATTTCCTTCTCCAATGCATGAAAGTGAAAAGTGAAAGTGAAGTCGCTCAGTCATGCCTGACTCTTAGGGACCCCATGGACTGCAGCGTACCAGGCTCCTCCATCCATGGGATTTTCCAGGCAAGAGTACTGGAGTGGGTTGCCATTGCCTTCTCCGGATTCTCCCTTAAAGCCTCCATAAAGCAATGCAGCCTTGCCTGCCAACACCTTGATCTTAGACTGATGACATTTGTGCTGGACTTCTCATCTACAAAACTAAGATAATAAATTCGTACTGTTTAAGCAACTGACTTTGTAGTAATTTGTTATGTCTTCAATAAAAGACTCAGAGGAAAAAAACTGAAGAGGAATAAACACCACCAACAAAAAAATGACATGAAAAAAAAAAAAGAAAAAACAGGAAAGCAGTAAAATGTAGACATATGTACAAAAATGCAAGTACAACATATGTAAATATACATATATTAGTCTTCAGTTCAATTTAGTTGAGTTGCTCAGTCATGTCCGAATTTTTGTGACCCCATGGTCCCCAGGACACCAGGCCTCCCTGTCCATAACCAACTCCCAGAGTTTACGCAAACTTATGTCCATTGAGTCGGTGATGCCATCCAACCATCTAATCTTCTGTCGTCCCCTTCTCCTCTGCCTTCCATCTTTCCCAGCATCAGGGTCTTTTGAAATGAGTCAGCTCTTCACATCAGGTGGCCAAAGTACTGGAGTTTTAGTCTCAACATCAGTCCTTCCAATGAATACTCAGGACTGATCTCCTTAAGGATGGACTGGTTGGATCTCCTTGCAGTCCAAGGGACTCTCAAGAGTCTTCTACAACACCATAGTTCAAAAGCATCAATTCTTTGGCATTCAGCTTTCTTCATAGTCCAGCTCTCACATCCATACATGACTACTAGAAAAACCATAGCCTTGACTAGACAGACCTTTGTTGGCAAAGTAATGTCTCTGCTTTTGAATATGCTGTCTAGGTTGGTCATAACTTTCCTTCCAAGGAGTAAGTGTCTTTTAATTTCATGGCTGCAGTCACCATCTGCAGTGATTTTGGAGCCCAAAAAATAGTCAGCCACTGTTTCCATTGTTTCCCCATCTATTTGCCATGAAGTGACGGGACCAGATGCCATGATCTTAGTTTTCTGAATGTTGAGCTTTAAGCCAACTTTTCCACTCTCCTCTTTCACTTTCATCAAGAGGCTTTTTAGTTCCTCTTCACTTTCTGCCATAAGGGTGGTGTCATCTACATATCTGAGGTTATTGATATTTCTCCCGGCAATCTTGATTCCAGCTTGTGCTTCATCCAGCCCAGCATTTCTCGTGGTGTACTTTGCATGTAAGTTGAATAAGCAGGGTGACAATATACAGCCTTGACGTACTCCTTTTCCTATTTGGAACCAGTCTGTTGTTCCATGTCCAGTTCTAACTGTTGCTTCCTGACTTTCATCCAGACTTCTCAAGAGGCAGGTCAGGTGGTCTGGTATTCCCATCTCTTGAAGAATTCCTCAGAGTTTATTGTGATCCACACAGTCAAAGGCTTTGGCATAGTCAATAAGGCAGAAATAGATGTTTTTCTGGAACTCTCTTGCTTTTGTCATGATCCAGTGGATGTTGGCAATTTGATCTCTGGTTCCTCTGCCTTTTCTAAAACCAGCTTGAACATCTGGAAGTTTACAGTTCACGTACTGCTGAAGCCTGGCTTGGAGAATTTTGAGCATTACTTTGCTAGCGTGTGAGATGAGTGCAATTGTGCAGTAGTCTGAACATTCTTTGGTATTGCCTTTCTTTGGGATTGGAATGAAAACTGAGCTTTTCAGTCCTGTGGCCACTGCTGAGGTTTCCAAATTTGCTGGCATATTGAGTGCAGCACTTTCACAGCATCATCTTGTAGGATTTGAAACAGTTCAACTGGAATCCCATATCCTCCACTAGCTTTGTTTGTAATAATGCTTCCTAAGGCCCACTTGACTTCACAATCCAGGATGTCTGTCTCTAGGTGAGTGATCACACCATCGTGATTATCTGGGTCGTGAAGATCTTTTTAAATAAGTTCTTCTGTGTATTCTTGCCACCTCTTCTTAATATCTTCTGCTTCTGTTAGGTCTATACCATTCCTGTCCTTTATTGTGCCCATCTTTGCAGAAAATATTCCCTTGGTATCTCTAATTTTCTGGAAGAGATATCTAGTCTTCCTTTTCTATTGTTTTCCTTTATTTCTTTGCATTGATCACTGAGGAAAGCTTTCTTATCTCTCCTTGCTATTCTTTGCAACTCTGCATTCAGATGTTTATATCTTTCCTTTTCTCCTTTGCTTTTCGCGTCTATTCTTTCATAGCTATTTGTAAGGCCTCCTCAGACAGCCATTTTGCTTTTTTGCATTTCTTTTTCTTGGGAATGGTCTTGATCCCTATCTCCTGTACAGTGTCATGAACCTCCATCCATAGTTCATCAGGCACTCTGTCTTACACTAGTCTTACCAGTGAAAATTTAGAGGTTTTCAGGCAGAATGTTTTTTAAGGAGCTACATTCTGTTTATAAGAGATATATCTAATATATAACTTAACAAACCTGAAAGTAAAGTGATGATAAAAAGATATCAACAAAAAATTTATTATCAATCAAACCTATTCTTGAGAAAGACAGTTAAGGCTCCCCCTCCTTGGCTGTGGTCTCCTTCTATCTTCTAAGCCAACAATGGAGATGAGGTCCTTCTCACACAGGCATCACTCTGGTTCTCTGCAGCCAGTTAAGGTTCTCTGGTTTTATGGACTCCTGTGATTACACTGCGCCTATGGGGATGATCCAGAATAATTTCCCCAGCTCAAGGCCTGTAATCTTAATCAAATCTACAATGACTCTTTGCCATGTAAGGTTGTTAGGCTGCACCCACAGGCCTGTAAGCCTTGTAGCTAGTTTCCAGGCCTCAAGACAGAAGAAAGAGCCAGAGAAACCAAAAGAGATCTCAGGGGTTTAATGCATGAGGGGCACTTACATGCCTGAAGCAGGGTTCTAGAGCAACACCTCACCGTGTGGGGCAGACAGTTGGATGCTGCTGCTGCTAAGTCGTTTCTGCTGATGCTGCTGCTGCTGCTAAGTCGATTCAGTTGTATCCAACTCTGTGCGACCCCATAGACGGCAGCCCAACAGGCTCCCTCATCCCTGGGATTCTCCAGGCAAGAATACTGGAGTGGGTTGCCATTTCCTTCTCCAATGCATGAAAGTGAAAAGTGAAAGGGAAGTCGCTCAGTCGTCTCCGACTCTTAGCGACCCCATGGACTGCAGCCTACCAGGCTTCTCCATCCATAGGATTTTCCAGGCAAGAGTACTTTGCTACAGTGGGCAGGATGTAGCAAAGTCCTGGCTACTCAGGGCAGAGAGAAGCTACTATTTACAGGGGGAATTGACATCAGGTGGGTTCACCAGTTACCAAGGGCTAATTAACCCCTATAATTAAGAGAACTGAATCGCCCGCCGTGTGAGTGAAATAGGCAGGAAGAAAATCTCAACCACTCTCAGAGGTGGCTTATACTAGACAGCCTAAACCAGTACTTTACTTTGATTTACATCTGGCACCTACATCAGTGCTCCATCAGTTAAAAATTAGGAGGAGAATGAGACTAACTGAACCCAAGAGATGACACGAAGACTGTATGATGTCTTTACATCTGAACAGTAAAACTATAAAGCATCAATTCATTGCTTAGTCACTCAGTCATGTCTGACTCTCTGTGGACCCATGGACTGCAGCCTGCCAGGCTCATCTGTGCATGGAATTTTCCAGGCAAGAATACTGGAACAGATTGATATTTCCTACTCCAGGGGATCTTCCCAACCCAGGGAATGAACTCGAATCTCTTGGGTCTCCTGCATCGGCACGCAGATTCTTTACCACTAGTGCCACAGGGAAGCCCAATTCATTTTTACTACACAAAATGTAAATCAAATACTCTTTAAAAAAAAGAGAAAAATATTTAAAAAGACAAAAATGGAAACAAAACAATTTAAAAAATCAAATACTCTGACTCATTGACAACTAATAACATTTATCCATTTGATTTGAGGAGCTTTATAAAGGGAACAAGTTACAAATTAGCTAAGGGAGTAGATCTTTCATTAAGTTCTCTTACGACAAAAGAAAAATCAACGTAAAAAATAATAAGAGGGAGGGAGCGAAGTTTTGAAGGTGATAAATAAATTTACAACCTTGATTGTGGTAATTGTTTCACAGGTTTTACTTATCTCCAAACTCCAAAGATGTGTTAAATATTTACAGCTTTTTGTTTGTCCATTATATCTCAATACAGAGATTTTGAAAAAGAGAATAGAAATGTGAATCAAATGTCAGATTTCAACAGTTAAGAGGAATTCGAAAGCTGAGGCTAGTTTGTGAGCTAAATTGAATTACATAGAACAGAATTATCTTGATAAGTGCCTCAAAATTAGCAGATAGGCATCACAGAAATACTCCTCCCTCTCCAAGAGGCTTTACTCCAGAAAGAAAGGAGTTGAGTATGATTAACATAATAAGGATGTAATTAGTTCATAAATTCTCCTTGACACTATATAAAACTGAGAGCTAGGCTAAGTTACAATTACTACATAGAAGATATTTCCATGGGACCATGATAGACATGCATGTATTTCTCCATACGCCTACATCTTTGGTCATTTAAATAAAACAATGTATTTTTTAAAAAACTCTAATTCTGAAGAAGCTTATTTAAGTCACCCAAATGGCTGCTGGATTTAACCCCCTTGCAGTTAGGAAAGAATCAGAAGACAAAATGGCAAAATAATTTTAGTCAGTAAAAATATAATACAGCACATATTTTAATTAATTATATTTATAAAGCCCAAATATTTAAAATCTGCCTTCATATTCTTCTACTCCTATTTTTAAATCAGTCCATTCAATAATATTTACCAACATATGAATTAGAGGTTTAATAGAAAGAGAATGAGTTTTAAAGTCAAACACGACAAGATTTACTTGTTTCCCCTTTCTTTGCAGCTGTGTGACTATTGCCAAGTTACTGAACTATTCTATAAAAGGGAAACAACAACATTCACTGTAGAAAAATCAGACTTTATACACAATATCTAATAATTGCTATAGAGTTTACTTTGCTATATATACAATATATAATACATATAATAATTACTATAGATATGCTGCTGCTAAGTCACTGAAGTCGTGTCTGACTCTGTGCAACCCCATAGATGGCAGCCCACCAGGCTCCCCCATCCCTGGGATTCTCCAGGCAAGAACACTGGAGTGGGTTGCCATTTCCTTCTCCAATGCATGAAAGTGAAAAGTGAAAGTGAAGATGTTCAGTCGTGCCCGACTCTTAGTGACCCCATGGACCGCAGCCTACCAGGCTCCTCCATCCATGGGATTCTCCTGGCAAGAGAACTGGAGTGGGTTGCCATTGCCTTCTCCATACTACAGATATAATAATTTATATATACTTGTAATAATTGCTATAGATTTTACTTTGATTGGGTTTTATATATATACATATATATATATATATATATACACTATAGATTTTACTTTGATTGGGTCATACTATTAACCCTGTCTCCCTCATTTACCTATTTTTGCTAGTTTAAATGAAAACTTGAAGTAGTTGTGAACTGAGATGCCTACCACAGTGATTGGCATATAGCATGTGCTCAGAAACTTTAAGTTATAAATATTTATTTCTTGTAAATAAAGGAATTGTGGTTGATGCTTCCTTAACCCCACAGACTTTTATTAGTAGATCTCATAATAATGAGATTCTTATTTATCTAACATTCTTCTTTTTTTTTTTTTCCTATTTCGAGTTGTCCTGGGAATCTTTGGTTTTTCTTTTTTATGAATCATTCACCATCTCACTGATCCATCACCACCTGTGTACTAATACCACACTGAGCATCAAAGCACCTCTAGAATCATAAAGGGTTTTTTAAAAATCACAGAAAGAATATTACTATGAGGAGACTCAGATGTTAGGTAATCAGCTATTATTTGGGTGGCAAACCTCAAAAAATAGTTTGATAGATTTTTTTTTCCTGTAGAATTAAATAGTTTTTTGAGCTTTTTATACAGATAGCCTTAACTTCTGGAGAAGGCAATGGCACCCCACTCCAATACTCTTGCCTGGAAAATCCCATGGATGGAGGGGCTGGTAGGCTGCAGTCCATGGGGTCGCTAAGAGTCGGGCACGACTGAGCGACTTCCCTTTCACTTTTTACTTTCATGCATTGGAGAAGGAAATGGCAACCCACTCCAGTGTTCTTGCCTGGAGAATCCCAGGGACAGGGGAGCCTGGTGGCTGCCGTCTGTGGGATCACACAGAGTCGGACACAACTGAAGTGACTTAACAGCAGCAGCAGCCTTAACTTCCACCAGTGATCCCTATTCTTCACTACTGCAATAATCACTCCACAGATACAAAGAATCCCTCAAGTCAGATTAAGAGCATATAATATAAGCCACAGAAACTAGAGCCTGGAAAGATGACCAAAGAATGAAAATTCCATTTCAATACAGTTCAAGCTAGACTCAGAAAGCTGCAAACTCATAAATGCAGAGATTAAAACTTACAATGTCATTTTAGTAATGTTTTCTGGATAGCCTAATTTTCAGCTATAATGCCAACTTGTTTTTGTCTCTCTTCTAAATCAAAACTGAGGAAAAGTCAGAATGACAAATGTAGCTTTGACAAACAATGAAGAAAGAAGACCAGAGACACACCATGCTATACTTTTTCCATGTCACAGGAAGAGCAACACACAATGGCAGGGAGAGGAGAAGGCAGGGAAGCAGCCAGCCAGAAGCTCTTCCTCCAGACACAACTATTTTCAAAGATGTACTGTTTATTCAATAAATTTTGTGGGGCTGCTCCTGTGAATACTTCATTGTTTGAGGCACAATACAATGGACTTTGGGGAGGCAGTTGTGATCCCAAAATGGATTAAATTTCTTTGTATCACAGTGTTTTTGTACATTTGTTTCTTTTTAAAATAAATATTCTATCTTCAATTGATCAGTCAGTATTTATCAGATATCTATGAATACACTCAAAAAGAGACAATTTATATTAAAAGCAATCTTTGGTGCTGGAGAAGACTCTTGCAGTTCTTTGGACTGCAAGGAGATCAAACCAGTCCATCCTAAAGGAAATCAGTCCTGAATATTCACTGGAAGGACTGATGCTGAAGCTGAAGATCCAATACTTTGGCCACCTGATGCGAAGAGCCAACTAACTGAAAAAGACCTGATGCTGGGAAAGATTGAGGGCAGGAGGAGAAGGGGGTGACAGAGGATGAGATGGTTGGACGGCATCACTGACTCAATGGCCATGAGTTTGAGCAAACTCCAGGAGATACTGAAGGATAAGGGAGCCTGGCATGCTGCAGTCCATGGAGTCACAAAGAGTTGAACAAGACTTAGCGACTTAGTCAGCAATACAAAAACATCTTTGTCAATTAGATCAATGGTCATCATTTGAAAATGGGGGGAATAAAAAAAAGGAAAGAGTAGATAACAAATTTTAAATTGTTATTCAATGATTCGTTTACCTAACACAGATAAGGTGCTTGTAATGTGTGAGGAGATGTGCCAGGTGCCACAGGAGACAAAAATCTGAATTGAGACAGAAAGAAGACAACCATTTTGCAGGTCTTACTCATTCTCCTGTGATTAAATCCTCCCATTCCTGATTCATACAGACACTGGACTTTAATCTTGCCTCTACTCTGCGATCTTCAGCAAGTTACCTAACGTCTCTAAGCCTCAACTTCTCCATCTAACAGAGTGGAATTAATAATAATAGTATTAGCCTTTGTATTTAGGTTGTTGTGGGGCTTAAACAAATGATGCATAGAAATCATTTTAACACAATGTCTGATATAAAAACAGCTAACAGATATTAATACTCTCTTCTGAGTTTCCATTTAGCTTATGGCACTCACTACTTTTGCCCCATAAACCAAGACTTAAAGTCTCAGCTCCCAGTTAGAAGAATGATGAGGGTGTATATAAAAGATCTGCACTTTTCCCTCCAGAAAATAATCACAGTCTAAGACCATGGGTATCACTTTATTATCTAAGTGAGGAAAAAATTACAGAATCTGCTCCACAGAATTCTAAAAATGTCCTAACACTGAATTGGATCACTGAAAAATACTTATACTATAAAAAACACAAGATAGAAATAAGAAATTCGAATTTGGTACCAAGACAGACATAATGTTCTAAGAATTTAAAAAAAGATTACATAATAATTTTCTTACTTTTCTTTCTTACTGCCCAGTTGACGAGCTGTGTATTGATCTCCATAGTCAAGCAGCACCAGTTGTCGAGAAAAGATGTTCACTTTGTTGCCTATAAATAAATCTTCCAGATGAAGGTCTTCATATTTTGTCCGCTTTAAAAAGGTGCGATGATTCTTTACATCATGCTGGAATCAAAAACAATACAATAAAACAAATCATTGTCAGTAGGAAATGTTAACCTTATTATAAACTAGAAATAAAGTTATTAATTCTGTATTATTAAACATAAGTTACATCAGTTCAGTTCAGTTCAGTTCAGTCGCTCAGTCATGACCGACTCTTTGCAACCCCATGAATCACAGCATGCCAGGCCTCCCTGTCCATCACCAACTCCCGGAGTTCATTCAAACTCATGTCCATTGAGTCAGTGATGCCATCCAGCCATCTCATCCTCTGTTGTCCCCTTCTCCTCCTGCCCCCAATCCCTCCCAGCATCAGAGTATTTTCCAATGAGTCAACTCTTCGAATGAAGTAGCCAAGGTACTGGAGTTTCAGCCTTAGCATCAGTCCTTCCAATGAACACCCAGGACTGATCTCCTTCAGAATGGACTGGTTGGATCTCCTTGCAGTCCAAGGGACTCTCAAGAGTCTTCTCCAACACCACAGTTCAAAAGCATCAATTCTTTGGCGCTCAGCTTTCTTCACAATCCAACTCTCACATCCATACATGACCACTGGAAAAACCACAGCTTTGACAAGACGGACCTTTGTTGTTTCATTTTTGCTACAAGTACAAGTAATAATTTCTTTGATAACATGCATTTCCTAGCCTAATCCAGTAATAACATAAAAATTACAAATTTGATACTTTTAAATCCTGAATAGAAATTTTTGTTTATTTCCAAATCATGGTAGCAAATTAGTGCCTCCAAGATGCCAAATTTCTCCTTTCTTGCCTACACAAAATCCCAATACCAGATAGGTCAGCCTGCAAAAGGGACTGTCAGGAAAGGGACACAAAGAAATAAGCAGGATCTCTTGGCTCAGTCTTCTACAATCTGACTTTTTGTAGTGATAACAGCATTCAACAATACTGACATTTATGACTGTGATAATCTTTATCTACAACCACTTGACTATTGATTAATACAAAACATGAATAACCCTACTTCAGTTTTCTAACTGAAAAAACAATTTCTATTAAAAAAATAAAGGTACAAAGTATCTTCTTGTAATGGAATTATAATGCCAACAAATTTTTTGATTTCCCAAATAATAATGTATTTTTTTCTTTCAGTTTTGTTGAGATATGATTAATATATGAGTTTAAGGAATATGGCATAATGATTTGACTCACATAAATCATGAAGAGATGACCACAAAAATTCCATGAACATTCATCATCTCACATAGACACAACTAGAAAAAAAGGCAATCCTATTCCTCCCCCAATCCCACCTTTACTCGGTTTGCCAACTTTTAAGCAAAGAAAGGCTCGTTTACCATTTCAACAGATCCATCCCCGGGGTAAAATAAAAGCTCATAACGTCGAAATAGTGAAGCATTTGGATCAAACCACTCTGCGATGAAAACGAATCTCTCACTATGATTCTGCAAAGAAAGAAGAATTTTAACAATAACATACAAAATATAAGCCCTCTTGAAAAAATCCTATGAGTTGAAAGAATGACCAAATATTTGCAATGAACAAATCTGCTATTATAATACTTATTAATAACTGAATAATTCTGGTTTTCAACAATATGACAGCTATCAACACATCCTTAGAAATATTTCCTCTAATTTCTTATTAAATACCCTTTGATATCTCAGAGTTGATTTATGAACTTAATACTTCACAGCCACCCAATCATCCTGGGTAAACTGACACTTTTTTAGAACATGAGCTCCTTATCTGACAACTGTTATAATTCAGTACCTCTCCATAAAGTTCTAATTGTTCTAAGTTTAAGATTCCAGCAGTATTAGAATATTGTTGTCATTCAGATTATAGCAAGCATCTTTTCTCTCCTTAGTAATTTCACATGATAGTATCTTTTTATAGAAATAGTGGGAGAATGTGTTAGTCTAGGTCCCCCGAGAAGCAGACAAGATGCCAAGACAGGATTAAACATTCAAGAATCTTATTCCTGTAGGAGAAATTCTGAATGGAAATTCCTAACAGAGAAAATAGGGAGGGATCCAGAGAAAGCAGACAGACCACAATACAGAGTTGACCCTGAGTTGAAGGAGAGAGAGAAGGAAGTTTGGGGGGAACCCTCCTGAATTGCTCTAAAGTCTAAGGAAGGTTCAGCAAGACATCAGGCAGTGCTCAAGCCAGATAGCCCTCAGAGAGTTCCCTGACTTCCGGTGATGGGTGGGCCTGTTTTAGTATCTCTGCTTCTCTCAGCCAAGGGCTGGGAACCCCTGGAAAACAGGTCCTAAACACAAAAGCAGAAGTAGATTTCAGAGCACAGGAACTAAGGCCCTTTGGTCACTTAAGCTCCCTCTAGATGAAGATCTGTGAGGTGTATACAATGAAACATAAGTCAAAGATGGCCCTCTTTCCTTGACTATTAGGCAGAATTTCCCATCACACGCTATAATAGCTTAGCCCCTAAAGGTCCTTCATCACAAAAAGCAAATGAGGAAGGAAGAAAGGAATCTAAGGGTTTTGTTACTAACTCTAGATTTAGCATCTGATTCTCTGGTTAGTGTATATAGATGAGTTTCTTTTATATTCATAATTCACTTATAAATTCTAATAATAGTATGTCTAGCTATATTTATGATCATATTCATAAGCTATAATAGAGGCACTTTTTAAGACACTATTTTATTTTTCCCGAAATCACCCAAAAAGACACATTTAAATAATGTGTAGTAGTCAAGAGAAACAAAAAGATAAGAGATACACTATTGTCTTAATACAAGTCTTTCGTTATTTTTCATATTAATCCTTATAAATACAGCATTTTATTTTTATTTTTTAATATGACTGCTTAAAATTTAGGTTTCATTGTGTATTCTAGTATTATACTCTCCTTTTAATACAAAATTTAAATAGTAGTAGTTTATCAAAAACCTTACTATCTATATTAAAATATCCATTTGTTCAAAAGCATTATTGAAATATTGCCTTCATTAAAACAGGTAAAATTATGAAATAAAAGAAATGATGAGACATGTAATTGAAGGTGAGGCAAATGAAAAACCAGTGAGACTTGGTAGTTCCATTTATCCAGGCAGCCTTAACCACAAAATCACACTCTTTAATTCTATACCAGATGGTAGAATTTTTCATGATTCATTATTCAGAAAACAGCTTTAATACAAAGAAAGTAAACTGAGGAAGTACTGTTTCTGGCTAATAATGCAGCTTACGGCATATGACTGCTGCTTTCCAAGAACAACCAGAAAAGTGGGATAAAAAAAGAAAAAAAAAAAAAAAAAAGGATCTATCTGATGACATTGGAGAGCACCTAAGACAGCCAGATTTGATAATCTAAGATTCAGAAAGAAAGGAAGCTCACTGAGGTGAGCACAGTACTTTTTATGCTGCTTTTACCTGAGGACATGTGCTGAGACTCAAGTCAAGCTGGACAAGAGATGAAGAAGCCCAAGAAGCTGACAGAGGAAGGCCGTCTAGAGGCAGAGATTTTTGACAAGGTCATGGGGATAAGTAGACAGATATTGAAATCTGAGGCTACCAAACCAGCCGAAACTGGAGGGGCAAAGATCCTAGAGAAAATGAAATCTTAGAGAAGGGAGCTCAAGCCTGTGTTTGCTCAACGGAGCTTTCAGTAGCCTTTCTGTTGTGGCTCCTGGAACATCACACTCCAGGAGCATGGGTAAACTAAAGGGAAACTAATACTAACAAAATTTGAAACAAGTTTTGTATTCACGCAACGCTTAGCCCTTAATCATGCTGAAGTGACACTTCCTCTATTTTAGCTGCCTGAATCTCCAGAAATGGAAATACAGGTTTTCCTATGCAATGTCAAGCTTTCAAAGATAAACTATGCGATCTACCAAAAAAGAAGACCAACAGGAAAAAAGAAATAATAGAAAGAAATCCATGAATACCCTAGTTATCAGACAAAATTTTCAAAATAAGTATGAAAAATATATGTAAAGGTTAATAATTTCACCAGAGAACCAGAATCTACTTTTTTAATCAATCAGAAATTAAAGAATGAAAAGCAATTGCACACAGCATTCTATAACTAAGAAAATTACCCTTCAAAAGGTGAAGGTGAAATAAATATTTTCAGACAAGTAAAAACAGAAAATTTATTGCCACTGAAGTTCTGAAAGAAAATGGTTCAAGATGATTCAAGAAACAGAAGGAAACCATTGTTTCCAAAAACAATGGAAATATAAGTATGTGGGTAAATCTAAATAAATAATGCATATATAAAATTACAATAATGTCTTGCGGTATATAAAATAAGTAGAACTTGAATGCAGGTCAATAAGAATATAAAGAGAGTGAGGGGAAGACAATATTCTTTAAATCATGTGACGCAAAAAAACAGTATCTCCTATATCAGCTACTCAATCTTTTCTCAAATTCCAATGAACATCAGTGAAGAGAATATCTCTTAAGATAATAGGCACACAAACTGGAGACATTCTGTTCAATTTTTTACACTCTGTTCTGTTAGAATGACTTTTCTTCATCTCCTAGTGCCCAGACAACAGGAAAACAATTCTCAAAATATTTAATAAATCAGTGCCATTCAAATTTTAAGACACTAATAATAACTATTAATCATGACAATAACAATAATAATTTTTAGAATACCTACTAAGTAGCAGGTTCTTTACATACATGATCTCTTTCCATTCTCATGACAGACAGTGTAGGTTGACAGAACCAGGGATACTATTTCATGGACAAGAATAGTAAAGCCCAGATAATTTGAACACTGGTCCAAGGTTACATAACAAAAAATGAGTAAGTCAGCACTCAAACTTTTGTTTGAAGACAAAACCCATATTTTGTCCCATTAAACTGCACACCTACACAAAATGATACAAAAGTCAGTGTTAAAGGAAGTACTCATTCACTGGGCCTAAACTATGGTGAACTGAAGTATTTAACTACTCATCTATGTAAAGTTAAATAATTCTATTTCAAGGTCAATTTTGTAACATTTAACAATCATGTAGGAGAAAGGGAACAGATTATTATAAAATAGGATAAGGAAATCAAGTTGTTCCCTATGACATCAAACATACTTAACAGAATATCTCATTTCAATTACATCCCAATTCCAGAATCTTAAGAAATCAAGTCAGTGAGGTGTGCCCTCATAAAATACCAAAAAAACCCTTAAATATAGAACTACATTTTAAAACCCATATAACATTCATATGGAAATGCAAGAGACCCAGCATAGCTAAAACAGTTTCAAAAATGAAAAACAAAGTTGGAAGACACATTTTCTATTTTCAAAACATACTGCAAAGCTACAGTAATCAAGACAGTATACTATTGGCATAGAATAGATACAGGTTAATGTAAGAGGAGAGAGTCCAGAAACAAGCTCATACATATCTGACCAGCTGATTTCCATCAAGGGCACCAAGACCATTCAAATGGGGAAAGATCAGTCTTTCAACTAATAGTGCAGGGACCACTGGGTATCAGACCAAAAAAATGACACTGTATCCCTACCTCAGTCTACATACAAAAATTAACTCAAAATGGATCACAGACTAAACACCAAGAGCCAAACTAGAAAAACTGTTGGAAGGAAACATTTGTGACTTTGGGTTAGGCAATGGTTTCTTAGATAAGACACCAAAAGCACAAATGATCAAAAAAAACAGAACAGCAAAAACACAGATAATCTGCACTCTAAGTCATCAAGGGAGCAAAATGACAAGCCACCAAATTGGAGAAAACACTCACAAATTACGTTATCTGATCAGGGAGGGTCTAGCATCCAGAATGTACCAAAAATCTTAACTACTCAATAATAAAAGACAACCCAGTTACAAAATGGACAAAGGATCTGAGTAGACATTTTCCCAAAGAAGACATCAGAAGATACACAAAGAGCCAATAAACCTATGAAAAGATGCTCAATACCACGAGCTATTAGGGAAATGGAAATCAAAACTGCAATGAGATAGTACCTCTCACACACCTAAATGGCCATAATAAAGATATACAATAACAAATGTTCGTGAGGATGTAGAGAAAACGAAACATGTATTTTGCTGGTAGAAATGTAAAATGATGCAGTTACTCTGAAAAACAATTTGGCAATTCTTCAAAATGTCTACCTGCAATGTGGGAGACCTGGGTTTGATCTCCGGGTTGGGAAGATCCCCTGGAAGAGGGCATGGCAACCCACTCCAGTATTCTTGCCTGGAGAATCCCCATGGACAGAGGAGCCTGGTGGGCTACAGTCTATGGGGTCTCAAAGAGTTGGACACAACTAAGCACAGCAAAATGTTAAACACAGAGTTATATATGACCCAGCAATTCCACTCCTGGATACAAACCCAAGAGAAATGAAATACAATATATACCTATACAAAACCTCTTGAAGTCTTGACATATACAGTTTCACAATAGCACCTACATACAAAGAAAAAAATATAATCTCTCAAAAAATTAGCTCATTCCTTCACCTATAACTGTGATTTGCCTCAATGAGACTGTTAAAAAACTATATATGAATAATGGAACTTCTATTATAGAAGAAGAAAGTAACAAGCAAGTACTGTTTCTTCTATGAAAAAAGATTTATCATGCCAAGTAAAAATTATATCCAAATTTGATTTAACCTTAACCTTTGCAGTAGAAAATGGTTATTTCCTAGAGTCAAAAGATGTCTAGAGATGTAACAGTGATACATCTGGACTTGGGAGAGAGCAATGACACATGTTAACATCCCATTCAGGCTGGCCTTTCAACTAGTTGCCTCATACATAACCACACACACACGAGCACACATACCCACACACACACAAGCACACACCCACAACCCACACACCTAAACACCTTACATTTTAAATTTTAAGAATTTTATTTTCAGCTAAGTAGAGCCAAATCTAGCAAAGAACTCAATTCCTTTTTTTCACTGATGTCAGAGCTGAATATCATTGTGTTCAAATTCTTCATTTTATGGATAAAGAAACTGAGGCAAGCAAATATATATTACACCCATAAAGTCACAGACCTAGTTGATGACTGAGCTAAAACTGGAACCTCCAGTCACTATGACTCAGATATTTCCATAATACTGAGCTTCCGGGGCCTACTCAAGAAGGAGAAACTAACACTTTAGTCACACACAGGGACACCTCCAGTTTTCTGTCAGATCTTCAGATGAGAATGTCACTGCCTGGATAATCACAGGGACAACAAAGATTTCCGTTTCTGTCAGAAATACCATCATGCAGAATATTTAAAAATTATGCTCTAGCACAAAAAGACTTTTCCTTAAAGATGCCTAATCATTTTCCTTCTTCTGAACATTTCAAATATAACTTATACATAATAAAACACTTTTATTGTTTATACACAATAAAGCATTCAAGCACACTTTGTTCCAACTTTGTAAATAACCACCAAGATGTCATCAAACTTTTCAAATGTTATAAGCAGACACCCACATAATGAGGTTCAGAACATGTGTGTGCTTGCTCAGTCGCTCAGTTGTGCCCTCCTCTGCGACCCCATGGGCTGTATGTAGCCCGCCAGGCTCTTCTGTCCATGGTATTTCCCAAGCAAGAATATTGGAGTAGGTCCTTCTCCAGGGGACCTTCCCAACCCAGGGATCAAACCTGGGTTTATAAAAATCAATGTAAACAATTATGTATCAGATAGGCAATGGCACCCCACTCCAGTACTCTTGCCTGGAAAATCCCATGGATGGAGGAGCCTGGAAGGCTGCAGTCCATGGGGTCGCTGAGGGTCTGATACGACTGAGCAACTTCACTTTCACTTTTCACTTTAATGCATTGGAGAAGGAAATGGCAACCCACTCCAGTGTTCTTGCCTGGAGAATCCCAGGGATGGAGGAGCCTGGTGGACTGCCGTCTATGGGGTCACACAGAGTCGGACACGACTGAAGTGACTTAGCAGCAGCATACAATACAAAAAAGATTGGGAAAATTAACATTAAAAGTTTAAGATTTACTTTTCTTCTACTCTTTTGTATTTTTATATAAAAACATATTAAAAGCTTAAAAAAACTTTATATAAAAAGTACCAAAAAATAAATTTTCTATAAAAATCTTCTTTTAAAAGATATAAGAACATTTAAAAATATTTTACATTGTAGAACTTGTAGTGAGCAGACAATTGGATACAGCATTTTTTATTTTATCTTAAACTTACCCCTCCTCTCCCCTTATAAAACAGAAAGATAGATGCAATTGGGAGAGGAATGTTTTGAAGCAAAATGCATTCTTAAGTAGCAGTGGAATAGAGAGAAAGTAGAAGAGGACAAATCCCCAATACAAAAGCATTTCAGAAAGAGGTAGCAACAAGTTCTAAAACCATGATTTCAGAACTAAGAAAAAGGAAAATCATTCAGATTTGTATAAGAAAAGGCTATTAGTGTTATACAGGGCTCAGTACAAAGCAGAGTCATATGTGGAAGTTTCTATATATTATATTAAAATTTTGGTTTGACTTTCAGTTAATGTAAGCATTAGCCATAATAAAAACAAGTGGTGTGTTTAGA
Source organism: Bos mutus (assembly GCF_027580195.1). Classification (NCBI taxonomy): domain Eukaryota; kingdom Metazoa; phylum Chordata; class Mammalia; order Artiodactyla; family Bovidae; genus Bos; species Bos mutus. The sequence goes on along the minus strand of NC_091632.1, from coordinate 49,103,182 downwards.
GTATGGTCCTGGAGTTAAACAATCTATAACTAACTAGCTCCTAACTTCGATACGCTCAGTCTCCAAAAAAAGTTAATGTGAGCACATTTGTGAAAGGGTCTGCTACACAATGTGGAAAACTGAAAAGGTCTTTTGTTAGAGCCAAAAGGCACTGGCTAATGTTCAACAGCAAACAAAACAATCAATTTTTTATACTGTCAATAAATCAGAATGATTAAAGATCAGAAGCAAATTAGCAAAATTAAAGATGAGAATTTCAGGATGAAATGATCACTTTTTAATCTCAGAGCATTACCAACATCTACAATTCTTAGAAGATTTAAAATTACAGCTTAGATTTTAGGAGAAACTGACACCGGGTTCTGCAAGTGAGCATTCACTTGAAGGGCTGTATGAGAGTGTGTTCAATCTCACGTCTGCAGTTCAAACAGTGTACTTCAGGTTTTTTTTGAATTAATAAAATGCTTACAACTGTCAAAGTGACTTGCTTCAACCTATTTATATCTTTCTTTATATGACAAACATAGACAGTGTATTAAAAAGTAGAGACATCACTTTGCTGACAAAGTTCCACATAATCAAAGCTACGATTTTTCCAGTCATCATGTACAAATGTGAGAGTTGGACCATAAAGAAAACTGAGCACCAAATTGATGCTTTTGAACTGTGGTGTAGAGTCCCTTGAACTGCAAGGAGATCAAACTGTTGCAGGAAGGCGTACCCTTCTAGGGCCCGAAACTGGGCTCTTGTCCAACACTCGGAAATGAATTGTCCTAGGAGACACATGTGCTGACAAAGCAAGAGATTTTATTGGGAAAGGTTCTCCTGGGTTCCCTTACCCTACTGCTCTCCACCCGGGTGCCCTTTCCCAATAAAATCTCTTGCTTTGTCAGCACATGTGTCTCCTCTGACAATTCATTTCCGAGTGTTAGATAAGAGCCCAGTTTCAGGCCCTGGAAGGGGTCAGTCTTCCTGCAACAAAACCAGTCAATTCTAAAGGAAATCAACCCTGAATATTCATTGGAAGGACTGATGCTGAAGTTGAAGCTCCAATACTTTAGCCACCTGATGTGAAGAGCCAACTCAGTGGAAAAGCCCCTGAGGCTTGGAAAGACTGAAGGCAGGAGGAAAAGGGGATGGCGTCACCAACTCAATGGACTCAATGAGTTTGAGCAAACTCCTGGAGATACTGAAGGACAAGGAAGCCTGGCATGCTGCAGTCCATAGGATTGCAAAGGGTCAGACACAACTTAGCAACTAAACAACAAATACAAATTTACCACAATTTCAGCATAGGCCTCACCACTTACATGCTGAAAAGGAGAAGGCAAGGCCACTACACCTTATTATGTCATCTGATTTCCATCCATCAATTCACGCATTCAACAGATTGAGCACTTACCACCTTCTGTATACTATGCTAGGTACTAGGATATGACATGACAATGATGATTAGAAACAACCATCAACCTTGCCTTCATAGACCTTATTATCTAGCAGAGAATAGCCAATCAATCACACAAATACCTTTTTAACAAAAAAGAAGGAAAAGAATCTATTGTGTTACTCTTATTTGTAAGAACTTAGAACTAGAACTCCTGGCTCTAAATTCACTATTCTACTACATTACAATAACTCAGTTAAGTAGGTCATTTAATTTTTCTCTCATCTTACTCAAAACCCATTTTTAACTGTTTATATAACTACTCATCAGAATGTGCTGTAAAGCACTTTACAACTTTTATTTTTAATTTCCCTTTGACGGTATGCATTTTTTAAATGTTGAAAAACCTTAGATTATTTTTCTAAACTTATTTTGTAACGCCTTCTAAAAAAGGAAAATGTCATTTTAAAATGCACCATATGAAAATTCCTGTCTATTCAAATGACATTCTGGAATGAATCATCTCCCAGTGCAGTCATTTTTTTAAAATAGTAGGATTATACCATGTACATGCTGATTACTTAGGTAAGTTTCTTCCATTAATTTTGAAAACATTTTTCCTTCTCTCAATTCCTTTTTTTAAAAAAAAGGTTATCAACAGTAGAAATAATTATGTTCTTTTATAAAACAGGTACAATTTTAAAAACATACATATGTTGATTAAAGTATGGTAATGAATGAATTTGCATAAATGCTGGAAGAAAGGACAGGATTAACATAGATGAGTTAGCCTCATTCTGGCCTTTGTTATTACCTGAACGTTTTCTTCCACCAAATTCAGGGATTGGAGCATTCTCTTCACTGCCCATATCTCCTGTACTCACAGTTAGTTATGTCCTCATTATCAGGCTTTCCAATGCAAAAGTACTTTCACATATTCCTAAAGCACCAGCCTCCCTTTCTTTCACTTCCTTCCTTATCCATTGCAGATTCCTTGATTTGTCATTTCAATCACACTCCTAACAGTTCTTTCCATTGCACCATTTGGCCAACTCAACTCTAAATGAAATTAACTACTATGCTTTCTTTGTGCTTGCAGTGGAGTTTACAGCTTTGTAATTTATTAATATATTTAGGTCTGTGATCCATTTTGAGTTAATTTTGTGAAGGATATAAGCTTTGTGTCTAGTCATTCATTTTGAATGGTATATATATCAAAGAGTGAGTGAGCATTCAGGCCTTCCTAAAAATTAGTCTTCATCAATGATAATATAAACATTTTCACATTGCATTAAACATACATTACTAAGTAGAATATAAAATTCACATAATTTGTAAGATTGAAATAGCTGATTTTAGGGAATTTCAACCAATGCTGCAATTCCAGGTGATGTGACATTTGAAGGTCAACTAAGCCTTTGGAGGGGCTTCCAGGTGGCTCAGTGGTAAAGAACCAGCCTCTCAAGTAGGAGGTGTGGTTCAATCCCTGGGTCAAGAAGATCCCCTGGAGAAGAAAATGGCAACCCACTCCAGTATTCTGGCCTGGAGAATCCCATGGACATAGGAGCCTGGCAAGCTACAGGCCACGGGGTCGCAAAGAGTTGGACAGGACTTAGTGACTAAACAATTACAAGCCTTTGGAAAATCAAATTATACCACACCTCTCTGTCACTGCTTGAAGGAAGGCTCAGCCCTAAATGGATCATGTGAAACTAACAATGTTTTCCATGCATATGTGCTTTTAGGAAGAGATGGAAAGAATACACAGAAGAACTGTACAAAAAAGATCTTCATGACCCAGATAATCATGATGGTGTGATCACTCACCTAGAGCCAGACATCCTGGAATGTGAAGTCAAGTGGGCCTTAGAAAGCATCACTAGGAACAAAGCTAGTGGAGGTGATGGAATTCCAGTTGAGCTACTCCAAATCCTGAAAGATGATGCTGTGAAAGTGCTGTACTCAATATGCCAGCAAATTTGGAAAACTCAGCAGTGGCCACAGGACTGGAAAAGGTCAGTTTTCATTCCAATCCCAAAGAAAGGCAATGCCAAAGAATGCTCAAACTACCACACAATTGCACTCATCTCACACGCTAGTGTGAAGCCAGGCTTCAGCAATATGTGAACCGTGAACTTCCTGATGTTCAAGCTGGTTTTAGAAAAGGCAGAGGAACCAGAGATCAAATTGCCAACATCCGCTGGATCATGACAAAAGCAAGAGAGTTCCAGAAAAACATCTATTTCTGCTTTATTGACTATGCCAAAGCCTTTGTGTGGATCACAATAAACTGTGGGAAATTCTGAAAGAGGTGGGAATACCAGACCACCTGACCTGCCTCTTGAGAAACCTGTATGCAGGTCAGGAAGCAACAGTTAGAACTGGACATGGAACAACAGACTGGTTCCAAATAGGAAAAGGAGTTCGTCAAGGCTGTATACTGTTACCCTGTTTACTTAATTTATACGCAGAGTACATCATGAGAAACGCTGGACTGGAAGAAACACAAGCTGGAATCAAGATTGCCAGGAAAAATATCAATAACCTCAGATATGCAGATGACACCACCCTTATGGCAGAAAGGGAAGAGGAACTAAAAAGCCTCTTGATGAAAGTGAAAGTGGAGAGTGAAAAAGCTGGCTTAAAGCTCAACATTCAGAAAACAAAGATCATGGCATCCGGTCCCATCACTTCATGGGAAATAGATGGGGAAACAGTGGAAACAGTGTCAGACTTTATTTTTCTGGGCTCCAAAATCACTACAGATGGTGACTGCAGCCATGAAATTAAAAGGCGCTTACTCCTTGGAAGGAAAGTTATGACCAACCTAGATAGCATATTCAAAAGCAGAGACATTACTTTGCCAACAAAGGTTCGTCTAGTCAAGGGCTATGGTTTTTCCCGTGGTCATGTATGGATGTGAGAGTTGGACTGTGAAGAAGGCTGAGCGCCGAAGAATTGATGCTTTTGAACTGTGGTGTTGGAGAAGACTCTTGAGAGTCTCTTGGACTGCAAGGACCTCCAACCAGTCCATTCTGAAAGAGATCAGCCCTGGGATTTCTTTGGAAGGAATGATGCTAAAGCTGAAACTCCAGTACTTTGGCTATCTCATGTGAAGAGTTGACTCGTTGGAAAAGACTCTGATGCTGGGAGGGATTGGGAGCAAGAGGAGAAGGGGACAACAGAGGATGAGATGGCTGGATGGCATCACTGACTCGATGGACGTGAGTCTGAGTGAACTCTGGGAGCTGGTGATGGACAGGGAGGCCTGGCGTGCTGCGATTCACGGGGTCGCAAAGAGTCGGACACAACTGAGCCACTGATCTGATGTGATGTGCTTTTAAAAATCCCTTAGTTCAAGAGTAAGTTTATTAAGCTTGTGCCAAAAATATAATTGTACTTTTGCCTCATACACTTCAATATTGGTGGTTGGTAGTGGCTTAGTCACTAACTTGTGTCTGATTCTTGCACCCCATGGACTGTAGCCCACCAGGCTCTTCTGTCCATGGGATTCGCCAGGCAGGAATAGCAGAGTGGGTTGCCATTTCTTTCTCCAGGGGATCTTTCCCACCCAGGAATCAAACCCAGGTCTCCTGCATTGCAGGCAGATTCTTTACTGACTGAGCCACGAGGGAATCCCACACTTCAATATTACTGGTCAGAAAAAACCATTCCAGAAATATTGCCATTGGTAACAACGTGGATGGACCTATTATACTAAGTGAAGTAAGTTAAACAAAGGCAAATACTATGATATCACTAATCTGTGGAATCTAAAAAATAATACAAATGTATCTATTTGCAAAACAGAAACATACAAAGAAAACAAATGATTACCAAATAGGGAGGCGGGCAAGGGATAAATGAGAAGTAGGAAATTAACAGATATACATTACTATATATAAAACAGATAAACAACAAGGATTTCCTATGTAGCACAGGGAATAAATATGAAAATATATGTATGTATGCATTCTTTGCTGTACACCTGAAACTAACACAGTATTGTTATTATAAATCTATTATACTTCAATTTAAAAAAAAACATTCCATTTCTGATGACACTATAGCAGTCAATCAACAAATACTGACTGGACCTGGCACTACCAGTATTGCTCAGTGCAGGTCATTCAGCTGCTCAGTCATATCCACCTCTTTGCGACCTCATGGACTGCAGCACGCCAGCCTTCCCTGTCCTTCACCATCTCCTGGAGTTTGCTCAAACCCATGTCCATTGAGTCGGTGGTGCCATCCAACCACCTCATCCTCTGTCGTCCGCTTCTCCTCCTGCCTTCAACCTTTCCCAGCATCAGAGTCTTTTTCAATGAGTCAGCTCTTCACAACAGGTGGCCAAAGTTTTGGAGCTTCAACTTCAGCATCAGTCCTTCCAATGAATATTCAGGGTTGATTTCCTTTAGGATTGACTGATTTTACCTTCTTGCAGTCCAAGGGACTCTCAAGAGTCTTCTCCAACACTCTTGCTGGTAGTAGCTTCAGCAAATGACGTGGCTCTGAGCTGTGTTGCTTGAAAAGAAAATCCAGGAAACTGAAGAGCTTTCTTTTGGGGTCAGATGGAAAACACTTCAGGATAGCTAAGAACACAGGCTCTAGAGTCAGACAGACCTGGGGTTGGTGACACAGACAAGATAAACCTCTTGAGCTTCAGGTACACTCCCTGCAACATGGGAACAGTAATAGTACTTTCCTTAGAGAGTAGTTATGTGGATTAGATGACTAGTGTATACAAAGCCCTAGGATTTCTGTTACTTAGGTCTTATTGCAGTGATGGTGGCTTGGGACACCTGTGACTTGTGAGCTACACTGCACACAAGTATTTCTTCACTGGCCTTTCTCTGATATTCAAGAAGGGGCTCTTTGAATTAGTGACACTGCAGCCTGCAAAGGAACAAATCCTAGTAAATAGTTTTTTAAAGGTTTTTGCAGAAGAAAAAAAATCAGTGGGAAGGAAGAAGTTTGTGACAAAGAGAAAACTATGAATGTGACTAAAATTTTATTATGAAAAGAAGAGCTACTGAACATATATAGCTATTTCTGCAATAAGTTAATTTTTTACAAAGGGCATGTAGCAAATCAGAGTCAGTATAAATTTTTGCCTTTTAAGGAGCTCAGACAAAATTATGGCTCTGTTTTTATCAATACTAAATCGAGTACCAATTTTCTTCTTAAATTTTATGATGTCATCTCTTACATGTTAATCATTAGTATTATAACTCAAACTTCTCAAAGGAAAGGTACCACTGGAAAAAAATCACAAATTACATGAATAAATGCAAAATTACTGCTGCAATTTGTAGATATAAAAACATAAATAATGTGCCTTGGTTTGGCATGGAAACCCTGAGATAATAGAAAATCATAAGAAAACATTCACATTCTATAGCTAATATAATATATAAAGTCATAATAGACATTATACTTACTAGCAAACTGTATGTTCAAAGGAGCAGGTGTCATATCTTACCATTGAACTACTCTAAGATTCAAAATTAACTATGTGCCCAGTTACCAAGACCAAGAAGAAATCTAAGGAGCTACATGAATGTTTATGAGATAGGAGTAAAATCTGAAGACTCTCCCTCCAATTCCACAAAGCAAAGAAGAGATGTTCTATATTTTACTTAAAAGAGAGAAATAGGTACTTATAAGAAAGCATGCCAGTCCAAGGCTTCTCTGGTATCTAAAATAAAGCACACAAAAATAAAATAAAATAAAATAAAGCACAGAAAATTATTTTCAAATAAGTTATCTAAATCTTCATTTTATAGTTCAACAGTGAAATAAAATGTCTACTTAAGGCAACTTTTCACATAATTTTTTACTCCTGATAGCAAAGCCTGGGACAAAGGCAGGCTTTCTTTCATTTGAAAAAGAAAATCACACTCATTATCTGATCCCACATCAATTATAAATTCAGAAGAAACAATAAAATATTAATATGGATAGAAATGTTCTTCCCCCATACATAAGCATTTGGGTTTATGAGTTCATGGGTATATATGCATTTAAGTGTATATTAAGTGAAGATGAATATTTCTGAATAATACATGAAAATAGTACAAAATTATCTTTACTGCTTTTTACAAATAAACTACAAGGTTTCTGAAGAGCAGTTCTGATTTTAAATTGCTCCACTGGGGTAGAGCTCCTTAACAAGTATGTTATTCTTCCAGGGACCCTTTCTTTATTCTCATAAGGCCTCAAGGGGATACTGGAAAAATAAGGTATCAGCCCAGTACATACCAACACAAATATCACCACCTTTAAACACTTAAAATGCTTACAAAGAAGAAAAGGAAGGAAGGAAGATGGTGCCATTATTGTATTGGTTTTTTTTTAGGGTACCAACAATCATTATCTTGCATAAATCAGGGGGATCCACTGTTTACCTTTGATTACTTGTACTTATGACTCTTTTTGGCATCTGGTCCCATCACTTCATGGGAAATAGATGGGAAAACAGTGGAAACAGTGTCAGACTTTATTTTTTGGGGCTCCAAAATCACTGCAGATGGTGATTGCAGCCATGAAATTAAAAGACACTTACTCCTTAGAAGGAAAGTTATGACCAACCTAGATAGCATATTCAAAAGCAGAGACATTACTTTGCCAACAAAGGTCTGTCTAGTCAAGGCTATGGTTTTTCCAGTGGTCATGTATGGATGTAAGAGTCAGACTGTGAAGAAAGCTGAGTGCCAAAGAATTGATGCTTTTGAACTGTGGTGTTGGAGAAGACCCTTGGACTGCAAGGAGATCCAACCAGTCCATTCTAAAGGAGATCAGTCCTGGGTGTTCATTGGAAGGACTGATGCTAAAGCTGAAACTCCAATACTTTGGCCACCTCATGTGAAGAGTTGACTCATTGGAAAAGACTCTGATGCTGGGAGGGATTGGGGGCAGGAGGAGAAGGGGATGACAGAGGATGAGATGGCTGGATGGCATCACCGACTCGTTGGACGTGAGTTTGAGTGAACTCTGGGAGTTGGTGATAGACAGGGAACCCTGGCATGCCTCAATTCACGGGGTCACAAAAAGTTGGATACGACTGAGCGACTGAACTGAACTGAACTGAACTGATAGAGAGCAAACTGCTAGTCAGAGCCAGTGCTGGAATTCAAAGGTTTGTCTGATGCCAAAAAATTGATGCTTATTTTCAGATATTGAAAGCACTGAATCAAGACATATAACAAAATCAGGAGTTCTGGATCAGCCAGAAGAGCAGCAGAGATGGGAGGCAGTGAGGAAGGTAGTCTGTCTAAAAGGCACATCTGAACACAAAAGTGGGCTGCAATAATAAATCAGAGGAGATGACTACAATGAAAACTCTGGCCTCAATCCAAGGAAAAACAGGAGGCATTCCAAGTTACAGAAGGATTCTGTCAAGGTTACTGAGGCCTCTCAAATGTTTCTGGCAGTTGTATTTAAAATGTGTTATAGGAGATCATGGAGAAGGAGTTACTTGAGGTCAACACAAGACTCCAAGGGAATGAAAATCAGTTCATGGAACAGAAAAACACAATAGAAGAGAAAATACTGCAGTGCAACAGTGATCGGATGTAGTGGTGTGGATTCAGAGACACAGAAGATGCTTGTCTGGAAATGTCTTTATCTCACCTCCACTATTTTGAGGGGTAACTTTGCTAGTTATACAATTTGATAGTGGAGAACTAACAGTTATTCAGGAATGCATCTCGAAGAACAATACTTTGGTGTCTTCTACCCCAAAACAGTAACTGAAGACTATCCCAAATAACTTCAGTTATTCAAAGAAATGCATCTTTTGAAACATAAAGATATTAGGTACCAAGCATCCACTATATGTCTGAAACACAATACTGTACATCTAGTTTCTGAAATTGTGAAAGATAAGATTTTTAAATGGCCGCTACTTATGTATTTTACAATTACAGAACTGCAAAGGGTCATTGTTAAGAGAGAAATACTAATTGAGACTCATCGAAGAACAAAATAGTATATTGGGCAAAGAGGATAGGAGTAGAAAATGTTTACAAAGTTGAATAAATAAGACTGTTGAACGACTTTAGAGTCTAAATGAGAAAAGCACAGTTATTAAAGTTATTTTTTAAAAATCATAGAAAGTATATGTAATACAGGAAAAATTACTTATTATTATACAATATAATTTTTTCCATACGTTAAAATCCCATTACACTAGTGGCTTTCATATTTTTGACTACTACAGTAATAACTTCAGATTATGACCCAATATACACATATTAACACATGTAAATATGTTACTGATAAATGTCACAGAGCAATATTTATCCTTACTATACACTGTGTACTAAGACATTTTTTCTTTTCTTTTTATTTTATTTAACTTTTATTTTATATTGAGTATGGTTGATTAACAGTGCTGTGTTAGTTTTGGGTGTATAGCAAAGTGATTCAGTTATACATATATAAAGAGCCATTCTTTTCAACTTACTAAGCTATTTCTTACTCCAGTCTTTTTTTTTTTTTTAACACATTAATGGAGTCCCACTAAACTGACTTTATTTATTTATTTATTTATTTAAAACTTTACAATCGAAATGAATCTGCCACAGGTATACATGTGTTCCCCATCCTGAACCCTCCTCCCTCCTCCCTCCCCATACCATCCCTCTGGGTCATCCCAGTGCAGCAGCCCCAAGCATCCAGTATCGTGCATCGAACCTGGACTGGTGACTCATTCCATATATGATATTATACGTATTTCAATGCCATTCTACCAAATCATCCCACCCTCTCCCTCTCCCACAGAGTCCAAAAGACTGTTCTATACATCAGTGTCTCTTTTGCTGTCTTGTATACAGGGTTATTGTTATCATCTTTCTAAATTCCATATATATGCATTAGTATACTGTATTGGTGTTTTTCTTTCTGGCTTACTTCACTCTGTATAATAGGCTCCAGTTTCATCCACCTCATTAGAACTGATTCAAATGTATTCTTTTTAATGGCTGAGTAATACTCCATTGTGTATATGTACCACTGCTTTCTTATCCATTCATCTGCTGATGGACATCTAGGTTGCTTCCATGTCCTGGCTATTATAAACAGTGCTGCAATGAACATTGGGGTACACGTGTCTCTTTCCCTTCTGGTTTCCTCAGTGTGTATGCCCAGCAGTGGGATTGCTGGATCATAAGGCAGTTCTATTTCCAGTTTTTTAAGGAATCTCCACACTGTTCTCCATAGTGGCTGTACTAGTTTGCATTCCCACCAACAGTGTAAGAGGGTTCCCTTTTCTCCACATCCTCTCCAGCATTTATTGCTTATAGACTTTTGGATCGCAGCCATTCTGACTGGTGTGAAATGGTACCTCACAGTGGTTTTGATTTGCATTTCTCTGATAATGAGTGATGTTGAGCATCTTTTCATGTGTTTGTTAGCCATCTGTATGTCTTCTTTGGAGAAATGTCTATTTAGTTCTTTGGCCCATTTTTTGATTGGGTCATTTATTTTTCTGGAATTGAGCTGTAGGAGTTGCTTGTATATTTTTGAGATTAGTTGTTTGTCAGTTGCTTCATTTGCTATTATTTTCTCCCATTCTGAAGGCTGTCTTTTCACCTTGCTTATAGTTTCCTTTGTTGTGCAGAAGCTGACTTTACAACTTAACAAATATAGCCAAAAATCTTTGAAAAACACCGTTATTACCTCCCATGCTCCCTTCACTCTCAGGCTCACCACCCTCAAAAAGACAAAAAAATGGTTTTCCTTACTGAAACCAAGCAATATATCAGTCATTAAAATAAATGTGCTGAACTGAAAACCGACTAGAAAGGGGAAACAATCATACATTCACACTGGCTACTGACTCATCCATGCACAGACAGAGTAGTAGCTCAAAATGAGGAGGAAATTACAACTCTAAGGTTCAGTAAGGTTATAAGTGAACAACCCATGATGCTATGGGGCCTGGGCTGCGTGGCACAAATAATCAAACTGCTTAAAGTTCTCATAGAAAGATGAAGCAAAAAAGAATCAGTGTTTCTGAAATAAATTATCTGAAACAGAGTCCAGTGAAAGTGCCATATGACACTTCACTAGGTCTAAATAATTACATTCTAGCTAACAAGAATTATCACTTCTGCAGAACTAGTTTAATAGCTAAAGAAAAGAAAGAAAGTCATTCAGTCATGTCCGACTCTCTGTGACCCTATGGACTGTAGCCCACCAGGCTCCTCTGTCCATGGGATTTTCCACGGAAGAATATTGGAGTGGGTTGCCACTTCCTTCTCCAGGGGATCTTCCCGACCCAGGTATCCAACTTGGGTCTCCTGAATTGCATCTGAGCTGCCAGGGAATCCCCTTAAAAGCTAAACACCAAATTTAAAATGTGCATTATTTAAATATTTATTGTACAAATTATTTGAACTTATGGATCATAACTCAATGCCACTTAGAAGTTTTATCTCTTCCAGCAAACAATGAAGTCCTTGGCAATTTTTTTTAAATGTATCAAATTGCTGCAAGTTTTGTTACCATAGTTCTCATTACATTTTCCCACTTGCGCAAGAATTAAGAGTGAACTTTTGCGCTTCCCTCATTTCCCATGGCATCTCACAATACAGCCATGGTCTGTTAATCAATACAAGTTTAACAAAACATTCTCATTACTATTTTAAAAAATACTTTAGTTAACTGTAGGGAACTAGGAAATTTTGGCTAAAGTTTTAAACTACTAGTTCTCTTCTTAACTGGACAGCAGTAAGCACCCTCTGTTGTATTTTGTTTTATTACTAACAGAAGCAGAAGGTATTAAGAGGTGACAAGAATACACAGAAGAACTATACAAAAAAGATCTTCACAACCAAGATAATCACAATGGTGTGATCACTCACCTACAGCCAGACATCCTGGATGTGAAGTCAAGTGGGCCTTAGGAAGCATTACTATGAACAAAGCTAGTGGAAGTGATGGAATTCCAGTTGAGCTATTTCAAATCCTAAAAGATGATGCTGTGAAAGTGCTACATTCAATACGCCAGCAAATTTGGAAAACTCAGCAGTGGCCACAGGACTGGAAAAGGTCAGTTTTCATTCCAGTCCCAAAGAAAGGCAATGGCAAAGAATGTTCAAACTACTGCACAATTGCACTCATCTTACACACTAGCAAAATAATGTTCAAAATTCTACCAGGCAAGCTTCAACAGTATGTGAACTATGAACTTCCAGATGTTCAAGCTGCATTTAGAAAAGGCAGAGGAAACAGAGATCAAATTGCCAACATCTACTGGATCATTGAAAAGACAAAGAGAATTCGAGAAAAATATCTATTTCTGCTTTATTGACTATGCCAAAGCCTTTGACTGTGTGGATCACAACAAACTATGGAAAATTCTTAAAGAGATGGGAATACCAGACCACCTGACCTGCCTCCTGAGAAATCTGTATGAGGACAAAAAGCAACATTTAGAACCGGACATGGAAAAACAGACTGGTTCCAAATCTGGAAAGGAGTATGTCAAGGTTGTATACTGTCACCCTGCTTATTTAATTTATATGCAGAGTACATAATGAGAAACACTAGGCTGGATGAAGCACAAGCTGGAATCAAGATTGCCGGGAGAAATATCAATAACCTCAGATATGCAGATGACACCACCCTTATGGCAGAAAGTGAAGAATTAAAGAGCCTCTTGATGAAAAGTGAAAGAGGAGAGTAAAAAAGTTGGCTTAAAACTCAACATTCAGAAAACTAAGATCATGGCACCTAGCTCCGTCACTTCATGGCAAATAGATGGGGAAACAATGGAAACAGTGACAGACTTTATTTTGGGGGGCTCCAAAATCACCACAGATGGTAATTACAGCCATGAAATTAAAAGACGCTTACTCCTTGGAAGAAAAGCTACGACCAAAAAAAAAAAAGAAAAAGAAAAGCTACGACCAACCTAGACAGCATATTCAAAAGCAGAGACATTACTTTGCCAACAAAGGTCTGTCTAGTCAAAGCTATGGTTTTTCCAGTAGTCATGTATGGATGTGGGAGTTGGACTATAAAGAAAGCTGAGTGCTGAAGATTTGATGATGCCTTTGAACTGTGGTGTTGGAGAAGACTCTTGAGAGTCCCTTGGACTGCAAGGAGATCCAACCAGTCCATCCTAAAGGAGATCAGTCTTGAGTGTTCATTGGAAGGACTGATGTTGAAGCTGAAACTCCAATACTTTGGCCACATGATGCAAAGAGCTGACTCATTGGAAAAGACCCTGATGCTAGGAAAGATTGAAGGCAGTAGGAGAAGGGGATGACATAGGATGAGATGGTTGTATGGCATCACTGACTCAATGGTCATGAGTGTGAGTATATTCCGGGAGTTGGTGATGGACAGGGAGGCCTGATGTGCTGCAGTCCACAGGGTCGCAAAGAGTCGGACACAACTGAGCAACTGAACTGAACCACTTAATATAGGAAATGTTTCAGATCTAAGAAACGCAAAACTGTCTACCCCTTTTGCCTTACTCTAGTCCTTTTACCTTCATCTTCTTTTCCACTCTTCCAAATTTCAAAGCATTTAATTTTGGCACAAACTAAACTATCTTTAATTGAATCCTCCCTTTATTGAGTGAAAACTGTTTTTTTTTTAAAAAGAGAGAATAAGATCTGTCTCACAAAGATTTGCCAAAATAAAAGCCCACCCACTCAGGAAAACGGTAAGCCTTCTAGTTAGCTACACTCTGTAGTTACCAATGAACTACAGAGTTGTAATTTCCTTTTCCTTTTAAGGAACCTTGCAACCACCTATACAAAGATGGATCAACAGCCTAGCACAAACGGTTATCTGAGTTGGGGAAGAAACAGGAAACTAGTTCTTACCCATCATCCCATCCCAGGAAGAAGTGACTGGCTCCTTCTGGATAATGAATATAGATAAACACAGGCAGACTCTAAAATTGTAAGTAAATAACTGGCCCATTTAGCTTTTCTGGGACCAAAAAAGGATCACACTTTAAATTCTAAAGGTGAACTAATTCAGTTTCTAAATGCTGAAATACACCCTTAAATTCTCTGCAGACCTGGATCAATGGGAGGCACCATGTATCTTATTTTTTATGGTACTTCTCCTAAGCTTTTGAACACTCTCAGTTCCTTCAAAACCCTCACATATATTCTTTTCAAAACACAATTCAAATTCCACCTGCTTGGCAAAAATCTCCATGAGCCTCCCAAATGAAAGACATTTTTCAATACTCTGAAATCCCCTTGCGTTTTATCTGACCCTTTGAAGCACATTTACAGTTGTCTACATACAGTTTATCTATCTACTATAATGTAAATCCCTGAGGACAAAGGAAGGGTATCATTCATCTTTATATCCCCAAAGTACATATCCTAGGGCCTTTTACAAGTTGGCATTCAGTCAATAATTGGTCAGTACTTCAATCCTGGACTCATATAAGAACCAGTTCCTACTGAAAACTGTTTATAAAATACCTAGCACAACACAACCCGGGCAGGTTTTTTTATATGCCCATCTGTTGCTGTTAAGATTACAAAAAAAATTGTTGTATTTCTATATCTTACTACTTTACTTCTACTTTTAATAAACTTTACCCTGCATATCTACTAATTGCTTGTCACTAATATATTTACAAGTTTTTAAAAGTACATCAGCCAAATCATATATATATTTTTTGCACTCAAATAAACATGCGTTTAATTAGTCACTATATAAACAAACTAATAATTTCTAAACACCTACGAGACTGAGGTAAACACACTCAAGCCTTTAAAAACACCAGTGATTGGGAGAGGAGAAGAAAAGACATACCACCAGATACTGTACTTAATTCCTCGTGTCTGATTACTATTAAGAAGTTCAACATCAGACTTTCTGTTTTTAATAATAAAACAAAAGGCTGATAAAATACGTTGACAGTGTAGGTTGCTTTCACACACATGATCTTCAGCAGGCTCTGTACAGACTGAATTGACAGAATAAGAACCCTTCTAGACTCAGTCCTAGGTTCTAGGTGGGAGAAGGGGGGATATACAGAGGTCAAAATAACAATCCTCATAATCAGGTGCTTTGCAATCATCCTAAATGGGCAAATAAAAACCAGTACACATGAAAAAAAAAAAGCTAGAAAACTACACAAATAATTCAGAAATAAGCCAAGTGCTGTGATAAGCCAAAACTACAGGCATTTGAAGAAGAGCAGTTTATATGATCATCATGACAAAGCCACAGAGAGCTGAGCTGGGAATAAGCTTGGGTGTTATTGGTGGCCTGGGAGGATGGAGCTTGTACAAGGACACAGAAGGTTCAACAAATGATATGTTTACATTTTAAAAACCAAATGAAAGTAGTGGATCATTGAGATAGTGAACATTCTGAATAGAGACATAAGATCATAAGGCTAAAATTAAAATAAGAGTCATCTGAATAGGGATATGCTCTGTTGAGGAGGAGCCTTATTGCCAGTACCTAGAAAAGTATCTGGCAAAAGAAGGGGCTCAATAAATGTTTTCCAATATAATAACTGGATGTACAGATGGATGGATAAGAGCACAAACAGTCTAAATCAGAGAGACTGATTGGGAGACGAATCAAATGTCTTAATTCAGGCCTAAAAGTGGTAACAGTTAAGAATGAAGAGGAAGTGATGAATATGAGACAATTTTAAGTAAGTAGTAATAAATTCATGACAGAAAGGGAAGAGATACGGGAATAAAACACAGAGATGGATCAAAGCTTTTTCAAAGTTTCCAAAGTGAATGGAAGAATGCAGGGATCTTTTCAAAGGTAAACGTAATAAGATTACATTTAGGCCAATAGATTTTTGAAATGAAGACAGAACTTTTAATTGTTATGGTAATTAATAATTTGGAGCTACAAGATTAGGCAGATTCTTTACAAGCTGAGCTACCAGGAAAGCCCAGAAGTACAGAACTGATGATTTAAAATCCTCCCCTCCATAAAAAATGTATTAGAATAGATAAAAGCTAGCAATTTCATGAAAAATTCCCAAAGGAAACATATCTTCCAAAAAATCATTTTTATCATCATCAACAAAGCAATAACATGACTCTAATTTATTATCAGTATTATTATTGTAGCTGTTAACATTTACTGAGCCTTTATTATGTATTATGCACCACAGTGATTTATATATATTATTGCATTTTATCCTTACAGTGATTCTAGAAGATTGTTATGATTGTACCCACCTTCCAGAATAGGAAACTGGGACACAGAGTAGTTAAATAACCACATTTAAGTGCCAGAAGCAGAACTTAAATCTAAGTTTGATAATATTATAGGCCAAATATTCTCTAAGATCCTAGATAGAATTAAAAAAAAAAAAAACTCAACATTGCTTTTCCTATTTTTAAAAAATCTTAATCTATGAAGGTTTCTATTACTGTTTTACAACATATGTAATGTATTAACACAGAGGTGTATAAATTACAACTAAGCACTCTTTTATGAGGGACAGACAGTCTATTTTTTTCTAGTAGGAATGGGAGATCAAAACAATTTATATATATACACACACACACGTACATATATATGTTTTATATGTGTGTGTACATATGTTATATGTGTACATGTGTGTACATATATGTTATATATATGTACATATATATACATACACACACACACCCTTTCCTGTCTACCTTTGTTTCCTACAAGAATTCAGTATCAAAAGTTTTATCTTCTTTTTTCTTTAAAAAGAGACCACTTAAATGCCCAGAAGAATTAAAAGTGGGGTCTTGAAGATATATATATATCTTCACACACACACACACACCCCCCCATGTTCACAGCAGCATTATTCACAATAGCTAAAATATGGAAGCAATCCAGCGTCCATTAATGGGTGAATGAATAAACAAAAATGTGATATATACATACAAGGGAATATTATTCGGCTTTAAAAAGGAAGGAAATTCTGACACTTGCCACAACATGGATGAAACTTGAGGACATTATACTAAATAAAATAAACCAGTCACGAAAAGATAAATACTGCATGATTTCATTTACGTGAGGTACTTAAAGAGTAGTCAAAACTATAGTTGCCAAGGCCTGGGGGAGAGGGAAATAGGAGTCATTGTTTATAGGTTACAGAGTTTCAGTGTTACAAGATGACAAGAATTATGGAGATGGATGGTTGGTTGCACAACATTATAAGTGTATTTAATACCACTGAATTGTACACTTAAAAATAGTTAAGATGATAAATTTTATGTTGTGTGTATTTTGTCACAGTAGTTTTTATTTTTTGTCTGGCTATTGATTGTGAAAACTGATAAACATGTTTTATTATTGTGGGAAAAAAAAAAGGAAGAAAAAAGAAAAAAACAGACCACAGATGCTCAAATTCTCTATTTACACATTCATTTATTTTAAAAGCATTTATTAACTGCTTCTCTTGTGCCAAACTCTGGTGGTACATTCAGTGATTTCTAAGAAACAATCCCTGATTTTAAGGAGGTCAGTAAGGAAGTCAGTGATGTAAAACCCAAATACATAAACAAATCATTCTAAGTTAATATTCCAAGAACAATAATAGTGATAGTCAAAAGCTAGCACTTTCTATTAGGTACTTGTTATGTGCTAAGTAAACACTTTTACCTGAACAATGTTAGGAGAGAGATGGATTATTATCTGTACTTGAAAGAAAATAAAACTGATTCGGATAGGTTAAAAAACACTCTCAAGGGGACCCGGCTTAGAAACATGTGAACCCAGGCAGGTTGATTCCAGAACCCATGCTTCTAACCACGCTCCCCAGAGTGGCAGAAAGGGGGTCTGAGGGAAACAGGACCACGCAGCCTACACATACTACTCTGTTTGCTAGGTCCCCAATACCCAAAGCCAAACTCTTTCATTTTCATTGCCTATTGAAACAAATCACATATTAAAAAACAACACAACAACAATAAAAATCAGGCCATACTCGTCAGACTTGTAATTCTAACATTTCGCTGAAAAATGTATATTGCATTCTACAATGCTATATTTCAGAAAACATGGCAACAAAACACTTTTGTTTATACAAAAGTGCTCCCCTGCTTAAATCAAACTGAAATGGATTTGTAGAATTCAACATGAACAATAGTCTTAAACCAGAAATCTGATTTTTCAGAAGTTGCATACTTAAGATTCAGTAACTGGTCACCATCTATTTTAACCCAAATATCTGCTTCTATGTGATCTCAAAGGCATCCTGAAGTAAACTATATAGATGGTAAAGTTTACCATTCAACAGGCTTCTAAAGTTTAATCTAAGTCTCCATGTACCTCCATCCACCCTGAATGACTCAAAATAGAAATCAACAGTACATGAGAACCTGCCACATCAAGCCAGCTGCTTTCAGTGAGGATTCGTGAAAAGTGGTTCCAAAGAACTTCACTTGGTCTCGAACATTCCGAGAACATAGTGGATCCTTAAATATTTATTACCTGACTAGTAGGCACATAAACATAGCAATTCCTATGGCTCTACTTAGATGCCACGGTGGCAAGTACAGTAGAAATGAAAAGTCAACGACCAAAAGGTTTCTATTTTCCCATTACCATGGACTAGACTTTAGGCAATACCTTGTTTTGTACTAAATCTTTACCAGTTTTCCTCCAGCGCTTCTTTCAAAGATCAAGCATTCTTTTACACAGAGTTGTGTCAAATACTAACCTTAACTTTAATGTGGCCAAAACTACTTTCAAACCTGTCCAGATTGTTCTCAGAGGGCTATTGCTTCCTGATAAATCCACCATGAAAGGCAAACAGAAGGTTAGTTCAAGTGAAAAGGGTCTTCGTGTAGAGAATCTGATTTGCTAAGTCTAGCTTAGTAGTTCTCATGAATAAAGTCAGACAAGCAAGTAACATTAGGAGGAAAAGTTTGGCGAACTATTAAATTTAGTTATTTTCCTATTCCACGAAAATTCTTTAAGAATTAAGTAAAAATGCTGTAATCATCTTTTAAAAATGTCAGTTTAAGGCCAATTATCTTCTCCCTTTATGAAAAAGAGAATGTTCAACATGAGGATTCTACATATTTCCAAAATTTAGTTTTCCTTTTTAAAAGAGTCATTTGAGAAAATATCTCAGGAGTAGAATGCATTCTTTTCTTTAACAGAAAAAAATACCAGGGGAAACCTTCTCTCTGAAAAGCAAGGCTGAAAGAATACACAATTATTGTAAAGTCTTTCCAGATCAATCCTAGCCAACTGATATTTCTATATACTTGGAACTTGATTTTCACCAACTTCCAGAGATCAAGGGAACATATATAAATTAAGTGACTTGGCAAGAGTTTTGTGACTTGCAAAGTAGCAGAGTTTAACAAAACCTTTGTTTCCTGATAGGCAAATTGATGCTTCCACAGTAGAACACTGGGCTGTCATCTGGCAGGTTTGTACAACACATAATCTCTCCATAACAAAATTCTGAGCTTCTGAAGGATAGAAACTGCACCATTTATTGCTTTTGAGACTCCAGAGTGATTTTGCTAGTTTTGGGACCCTTAAAAAAAAAAGTCAGACATATGCTACCAAAATAAAGATTGAAGGGAGTAAATAAATGTGTTCAGGACAAGATCTTGATAAATGGCAAAAGTTCACCCTTCAAGATTAAAAACAAAACCCAACACCCATTTGTCTGCATGTCTGTTTATTCCTATTTCCAGAAAAATTCCAAAAGACATTTTTTTCTTTTTCAAATAAGTATGGTTTTCCTAACTGGCACCTTAAAAAACATACTTGATGAAAGATTAAGGGACTCCAGGATAAGAGTTATCCATAAAGGATCTCTTGTCAATAATTATCTGAACCACAATACTCAAAAAGGCAAATGGATCTGAACCAAAAAAGAAATATTAGGTCTAACTATAATGGCAAGAGACTATTAAAGCAATTACACACTATTTACCTAATAGTCAATTAGAAAATTTATTCCATTCTTGGGCTAGAAATCATTTCATAACACAGAAAATTAGAATATAAATGGTATCTGTACATTTTTGGATCCAAAGAGCTGTTGCTAAGGTCATAACAAGTATAGCAGGCCTAATCTTATCATGCCTTTATCCCACAGCCACTGCACCACTGGGCCTGGAAGTGAATGTGCTAACCAGTCTCCATGTGTCCCTCCAGACCTTCACTCTGCTCTTTTTTAACCTGTGCTGAGTTGAGCCAGCCAACTAGCATGTGCTTTACCAAATGACTCTCTTGTCTCTGGACTTTTTACAAGAGTCTGGCCAGTGGGAGGCAGTGACTACAGATCATAGAAAGAAAATGAAGATTTTTATACTCCTAACTTTCTCCCTCTTCCAGACGGCACTGGTCAGTTGCTCCCCTCTACTAAAGGCCACAGCTCCTGTCATTCCATCCTTCCATGACAGCTCTTCCCTGGTAGCTCTCTCCTTTTGTCCTGGGGACAGCCCTATAGGTAGTACTGGCTCCCTGCAGCTAATAGCCCCTCCTTATACTGAACCATTTCCCCTTAATTCTACCCATACCTCTATAATTATTCTCTTCAGTAAACTTTTCAGTTATCCCAATTGAATATAGAATATCTATGTCTGGTAGGACCTAGAATGATACATTGGGATAGAGGTACTTCTTGCTTCACATTGCCAATTCCAGATAACTTTACTGCGGGTGGGGGAGGGGACCTTTGGTTACTTATGCTTTATGTTGTCATATCTAAGAACGTTTTGCCTAACCCAAGGTCACATATATTTATCCCTGTATTTTCTTCTAAGAGCTTTATAGTTTTAGCTCTTCGTTTAGGTCTATAATTCACTTTGATTGCTTTTCATTTCGAGTCTAAATGTATCTTTCTTAATATGGATATCCAATTGTCCCAGTACCATTTGTGAGTATTTGTGTGAATTCTTTCTTCATTTAATTGCATTGGCATTTTTGTTGAAAATCAATTTACCATAAAAGGTTTATTTCTGGATTCTCAATGCCGTTCCACTGATCTCTGTGTCTAGCCTTACACCAGCACTACACTGTCCTGATTACTGTATCTTTAAGGTTTGAAACTAGGAAGTCTAAAGCTTCCAGTTTTAGTCATTTAAAACTGTGTTGACTGTACTGAGTTCTTCACATTTCCATATCAACTTAGGATCAGCTTGTCAATTTCTACAAAAATGTCTGCTAGAATTTTGATAGGGACTACACTGAATCTATTTACTTTCAGGTTTGTTTTTTAAATCTATTTACTTCATAGAAAATTCCCAGTAAAATTATAGATTCTTCCAATCCATGAACACGGAATGTCACCACTCATTTAGATCTTAAATCTTACAATTTTACTCAGCAATATTTTGTAGTATTCAGTGTACATCCTGTACTGCTGTTAAAAAAAATGTCTAAGTATTTATTCTTTTGATGCTATGGGAAATGGAACATTTCTTAATTTCCTCTTTAGATGATCCATTGTAATACAAAGAAATAGTTGATTTTTGTATATTGATCTTGTACATTGGTCTCATATTCTGCAACCTTACTGAACATATTAGTTACAAAAGTGTTTTGGTATTGCGGTAGGTGGGTGGTAGACTTGGGATTTTCTACATATATGGTTATATCATCTATGAATAAAGGCAGTTTTAATTCTTCCTATCCAATCTGGATGCCTCTTTATCCCTTTTTCTCTCACCTGACTGCAAATGACTAAAACTTCTTTTACAATATCATATAAAACTGGTGAAAGCAGACATCACCCTCTCTTATTACCTATCTTAGGAAAAAAGCATCAACATTTTCACCATTAAGTATGTTGTTAGCTATAGGTTTTCTGTGAATCTCCTGAGTCAGGCTGAAGGAGTTTCCTTCTCCTCTTAATTTGTTGAGAAGTTTTGTTATGGATGGTACTGGATTTTGTAAAAGTGTTTTCCTGTCTTCTGATGATCATGTGGATTTTGTCTTTTATTAATAAGGTGAATTATACTAATTAATCTAAATTTTCAGATACAATATCAACCTGGCATTCTTGGCATAATCCCACTGGGTTAGTTTGTATAATCCCTTCCGTATGTTGCTGGATTCAGTTTACTAATATTTTGTTGAGGATCTGCACACATACGTTCACAAGGAATACTGGCAGTTCTCTTTTCTCATAATGTCTCCCTCTGGCTTCCGTACAAGGGTAATAGTGGCGTCACTGGATGAGTTGGGAAGTACTTCCTCTTCTATTTTCCTGAAAGGTGGGTATTAATTATTCTTTAAATGTTTGATACAATTCACCAGAGAAATCATCTCGGCCTGAATTTTTCTTTGTAGAAAGTTTTTTTTTTTTTTATCACTAATTCAATTGCTTTGCCTGGTATAGGTCTATTCAGATGTTCTCCATCTTTTTGAGTCTATTTTAGTAATTCTATCTTTCAAGAACTTCACTCGGTTCACCCAAGTTGTCTAATTTGATGGCATAAAGTTGTTCATAGTATTTCACTATAATTCCTTTAATTTATGGAGGGTCAGTAGAGATACCTTCTCTTTCATTCCTAATTTTGGAAATTTATATCAATACCTTTGGTCTTCTTTTATTAGTCCGTCTAACCAAAGTATTATCTGTGTTAATCATTTCAAAGAAACAATTTTTGGTTTCATTCATTTTCTCTGTTGTTCCTCAGTTTCCTATTTTATTGATTTCCACTCTAAACTTCATTTCCATCCTCTTTCCTGTCTTAGGTTGAGTTTGCTCTTATTTTTGTTTGTTTTCTTATTTCTTAAGGTAGAAACTTAAGTTACTAACTTGTAACTTCTTTTCCAGCATTTGCATTTCCCCTTGATTTCTTAATGTTCAAGTACCTTGGGTCTTGGTCTTTGAACATCTTGTTTCTATCTATATTCACTCTCCTAATGATATTGTTTGGTCTCACGGCTTTAAAATACATCCATATACAGAAAGCTCTCAGGGTGACCTCTTCCAAATTTCAGGGTCATGTAAGCAACTGCCTCTTACCTTAGATATTAAATAAGCATCTCTAATTGAATGGGCTCCAAATTAAACCCCTGTTCCAGCCCCTCACCGAACTTGCTTCTCATCAGTTTTCCATGTCTCTATTAATAGCAACTCAGTCCTTACCATTGCTTAGGCAGTAACCCAAGGGTGATCTTTTAACTCTATCCCTGACTCACTCTTTCTCTGAAACCTCAGATCCATCAGGAAATCCTGTTAGCTCTAACTACAAAGGATATACACTGAATCACTCCACTACCTCCATTGCAATCACTCTGCTCCAAGCCATCACACTCTCACTTAGATTACACCTAATAAATGGTCTACTTCCATTCTTGACCACTGCCCTTCACCACATTCTATCCTATTTTTCTATTCTCTAAAAAGCAGTTAAAGAGATCCTGTAAAAATATAAGTTGAACAACCTCACCCCTCCTCTTAAAACCTGCAGACTCAAACACTTCCTATTTCTATCAGAATAAAATCAACCCACTTTCAATGACCTGCAAACCTGGCCTCCAGTTACCTATCTGATTTCATCTCCCACAACTATCACTCTTGCTTACGGTGTCAGAGCCACATTATTACTTGAACACATGGCATTCCCTACCTAAGAGCCTCTCTATTGGCTGCCCTATTTCCTGGAATACTTTCTCTCCAGCGCCTGCTTGGCGTACCATTTCTCACTCTCCAGTCTTTGCTCAGCTATCATCTTCTCGGGTAGACTGACCCTGGCCACTTCCCTGTCAATTACATTCACCATCATTACTAGCATTCCCAGTGTTCATCACCCTGACCATTTTTTCCCTATAGCATGTAACACCTTCAAATATTATGCATATTATACTTAATATGTTGATTATTTATTAGACATCTCCCTCAACAGAATTTAAGACCTCTTAGGGCAGGAACTGTTGTCTGTTTTGTTCACAGATGTAGTCCAAGGGACTAAGTATATGCATGGCATATAATGCTATGCTATGCTAAGTCACTTCAGTCATGTCCGACTCTGTGTGACCCCAGAGATGGCAGCACACCAGGCTCCCCCATCCCTGGGATTCTCGAGGCAAGAACACTGGAGTGGGTTGCCATTTCCCTCTCCAATATGGCATATAATAGGTGTTATTAAATATTTGTTGAAAGAACAAATTTAAAAAACAGAACTTATCCACTGGCCATTATCAAATAAAAACTATTCATGCCTGAAAAGCTGAATTTATTTATTCCTCCATTCATTCAACAAATATTCAGTTTCTTCTCTTTGCCAGGCACTGCGACAGACAATAGGGATATTCAAAACTGACAAGGCCCTGTTGACATGGAGCTTGCTCACCAACTTTCTGTCTCTCCTTGTAGCATGTTTTTAAAAATGGCGTGGTTCCTGCAACAATAAGTGTTATAAAGACAAGACAATGCATAAGTAAATGTGTTAATGATTCGAGACACAGCGCTAAGGAATCTTCCTTCAACTAGAATATAAAGCAAAGCCCTCTATGAGGAGATGTCATTTGAAGTAAAACCAGGATAAGAAATAACCCATTCTTGCAGAAGTCTGGGGGAGAAATATTCCAGAAAGACAAAAAGTATAAAGCCTCAATGGGAAGATCAGGCTTGCTGAATTCATGGGGTAGAAAAGTCAGTATGATCTGAAGGTGGTGGGAGAGGGGCAGATAAGGTGGGAGGGCATCCTGCCACTATTGTGGAGGCCCTAAAACCACTGTGACCCTTTGAGCAATTTAGACACATCCTAGAATGTTATTTTTATATCACCTTCTCTCTCCTGTGCTCCCTCTTCTATCTTCTACTCTTTTCTCCTCTAGGGAAAATGCCAATGGCACTGAGTGCCAAGCCTGTTCCTTAGCAGACCTGGTGCTTTTACACAAATCAGAAAAAGTTGTGTTTTCCTTGGAACATTTTCTCTCATCTATTAGAAAAATAAACGTATCTGCAATTCACTCATAGTTGTAGAGTGCACCATGCACAGAAGACTGCAGTGGCCCTGGCTACAGAGACAGAGAAGTGTTGCTCTTCACAAACCAAACTGGTTCCATGTTTCCTCTGTTTCAAATACCGAATGCTACAGATGCTAAACATACATGTAGCTTTGCAAACATCGTAATTATTACTATTGAACATTAAGTACAGTTGGCTACTGATTCTGTTAGCTTTATCCTCATGTGGAAAGGAATGAGTCTGAGTATTTTGGAGTATCAATCATTGGAGAAAATACTACATGCATGTTCAAGTGATGCAGATTCAAAGGGCTATAAGCAAAATGTACTTCTATAAAAGTGGCAAAAGTCTTGACTCTATCAGCAAGTGTTAGACGTACTGATCATCAGAGAGTCTATCTGAAGAGATACATATTAGGATAATCCTCCCTACTGTTTGGAAAAGTTTTTGCCTACATTATTTCACGTGACTGCTGCCTTATTTTCATTTAAATTTAGTAGTTTACTGTTTGGGGCTTCTTTTAAACAAGACAAAGGATATTTTGGTGGAGTAACAGATTCTTCAAAGAAGCCACTTTCTATTTTAATCCCCAAGAAAGCCCTTCTTTTCATCATCTAGGTTTCAGTTTCCTAATTTATGAAAAGGAAAAGTGTGTGTCTTCATGAGAAATAATCTGTGATACTGTGTTCTTTCCAGATGAATGGCATTCGTATACCATATCAATAAAATTAAAATTAATGAGCAACTAATAATATCCATAAAACTATCATTCCCCCAAAAAATGTATCCAGTGATGAAGGAGCGCCACCTAATGCTCAATGTGGATTTCAACATATCCAGACCACACAGCCATTTGACAAACACCCCTCAGTCGGAGCCCTGTAATTCTATATTAAATCATGGTCATTTTGCAGAGGCCATAACTATCAAAATATGAATTATGACTTTTTGAAGAAAATTTGTATCATGCATATGCTCTAGAAATTGAATTTTCAAAAAGGAAGAGTCTTCACTTCAATCTATAGTTATGAAAAAAAAAAGGAAGAAATTTATTCCTAAAAAATTTAAACACCATGACCCCAGTTGCAGCAGAAGAAAAAAGAGTTCAGGTTTCCAGGCTAAACAGGTTCAAATCAGGGCCCAGCCACTCAACAGCAGTATAACTGTGGGTGTCTTTTAACACTGAGACTGTTTCCCTCCGTGAAAAGAACTTAATTTATAGTAGGCCTAAAATAAATGATTGATACTAGTTACTAAGAAAAGGTTTCCCATTTTGATTTATAAGTTAATAAGTTAACTTAGTTTTTACTAGATCCCCTTTCAGTCATCAGGGCTTTAAGAAATATTTTAATGAAAAGACAATACATGCCAAGTCAACAATTTCATTTCTAATTCCTTCCATAAAAAGGACCTAATCTGAGCTCTTTTTTGATACTTTCCCCAACTAGTCCCAAGTAGATTTAAAGCATATTTTTTTAGTCACTGAAGAAATGATCATGTTCAAACAACAACTCTTATGAAAGAAGAAAAACATCCACTGAATTCTCTTCATTTGCCTTCTAACATCTAATACATTACATTCACGTGTGCTCAGTCA
Organism: Bos mutus; assembly: GCF_027580195.1. Lineage (NCBI taxonomy): Eukaryota > Metazoa > Chordata > Mammalia > Artiodactyla > Bovidae > Bos > Bos mutus. The sequence goes on along the minus strand of NC_091632.1, from coordinate 49,076,302 downwards.
TATCTGACTCTCTGAAATCCCATGAATTGTAGCCTGCCAGGCTTTTCTGTCCATGGAATTTCCCAGGCAAGAATACTGAAGTGGGTTGCCATTTCCTGTTCCAGGGAATTTTAAAAATTATTGTTTGGAATTGTTTAAAATCCCATTATGTGACATACGGGGTTTTAAACAATTCAAAACAATAATTATTTTAAATCCTGTTAAACAATTTCAAGAACATCTTTCTCATGACATGAAAAAAAGGAAGGGATTAATCTGGTATGTGTGTGTATATGTGTTTGTAAAAGAATTTTTTTTTTTAACCTTTGGATTAATATCATCAAACTTTATTAATCTACCTTTGCAGTTCTCCAAAATTAAGTCTCTTTTGAGCCTAATCCTCCTTCCCTTTCATATTACAGATTTATTGTTTGTAGAAGTGACAATTTAGTTGCAACAGATAGGAACAGTCTCATGACAGCTCAGTGTATTAATTAGGAAGGTCTTTAAAGCACAGCATTACTGAGGACCTTCATGGACCAGGCCTAGGAATGTCAAGGAGCATAGTAAATAAACCTTACTCTCCAGGACCTCACTCTCCTCAGCACATTACTGATCCTCTGAGAGCCAGAAGGCAGATTACAGAGGTAAATTCCCAATACATGTCTTTGAACCCAATACATGTCTTTGAAAGTGGACGGAGCCCCTTCTCCACCAGCACTGTCATCCCAGCAGACCAGACCTTCAGGAAGGAGCAATGGGGACCATGGAAACGGCAGGAACAGTAGGCAAGTCAGAGATGTGGCTACTTCTCTCTCTCTCTCTTTCTCTCTCTCTCTCTCTCTCTCTCTCTCATGGCCTTGGAGATTTCTCTCTTTTCTCTCCTGGATTGTAAATGTCTGTCCCTCTCCCCCTCTCTGGGTCCTGGATTTCTTTCTCTCCCTCTCTATCTCTTCACTTTGGATAGCTTTCTTTCCTAGGGAAATAAAAAGGATATTTAGGAAAATGAAGAATGCAAAAGGATATAAGTCAAATAGTGTAAAAAAGGATCATAAAACAGAACTGAAGCTGCTATCCTAATACTTACTGATATGGTATTAACTAAATAAGGCTTGTAATTCCTTCCCTTATTTAAGAAATTAGAGGACTTTCTTGGTGGTCCAGTGTTAAGAATCTGCCTGCCAACGCAGGGGACATGGGTTCAATCCTGGTCCGGAAAGATTCGCATGCCCCGAGGGTAACTAAGCCCAGGCACCACAACTACTGAGCCTCCACGCCTAGAGCCTGTGCTCCCCAAGCGGGGCCACCAGGTGAAAAGGTCGTGCCCACGACTAGTGAGTCGTCCCCACGTGCTGCACCTAGAGAAAGCAGCCATGAAGACCCGGAGTAGAGAAAAGTAAACAAATATTTAAAAAAACAGAAATTAGAACTAAAGCAGCATGGAGTCAGTCACATCTACATCCGGACGTGCATACAACATCTAGACAGGAGCACAGTGTGGCAGCAAGAAGAGCTTGCTGAGCAAGAAATCACATGCACCTCTGAGTACTTCCTAACTTGAGGTTCCCCATCTACAAAATTTGGATGTAAGACTGGATCAGTGGTTCACAAGCATTTTACTTTGTTTTCACCAAAACTTACAGTAATGACTATAATTTCCACCAAAACCAATACACACACACACATACACACACCCTACAACTGAAGAAAAGTTCTATCAAACAATTCTTATCCTCAGAATGTGCAATGTACTGGTACGTCACACTTTTGTAAAAGCGAATCGCTATTCAGTTTAGAGTTCACAATCCACCAAAAGGCCTCAACCTCAGTTTCAGAAACAAAAGTCTCTTTCAGCTCTAAGGGTTTATGATTTCATACCACATAGAGCTTATATGATCTTGCCTCAGGCTACCTCTCAACATTTCTGCTCTTTTCTCCTTCGCCATCTCTGCTCCAATCTTACCGGCCTTCTTGCTCATCCTTGCAGGCTCCCACTTCAGAATCTTTACCCTTGGTATGCCCTCTGTCTCTTCTGCTCCACTGCTAGGATTACCAGGGTTCTCTAAGTATCACTGCATTCAGCTCTCTGCTAAATGTTAGCAAGCGAGATAAGCTTCCCTGACCACCCACTAAATACCAGTAGAAAGAATACTACTTTCTCCACTCCTTTTCCATAATCTAATTTTTCAAAGCACTTATCAATAATTAACATTACATTACATGTTTTTTTTTTAAATTGTGTGACTCCCCATCCCCAAATTTTAGCTCTATGAGGGCACGACTTTGCCAGACATTGCTACATCCAGGGTGCCTAGAACACTATCTGGCAAATAATAGGAACTTAAAAGTCATTGTTGAATGAGTTAATGAATCTAGAGTTCTCTCTTAGAATAAAACAGCCTACCTTATGGCTCAGCTGATAAACAATCTGCCTGCAGTGTGGGAGACCTGGGTTCGATCCTGGATTGGGAAGACCCCCTGGAGAAGAGAACAGCTATCCACTCCAGTATTCTGGCCTGAAGAATTCCACGGGGTCGCAAAGAGTCTAACATGACTTAGCGACTTTCACTTCACTGTCTTGAGTTTGTTCAAATCCATGTCCATTGAGTCGGTGATGCTATCTAACCATCTCATCCTCTGCTGTCTCTTTCTCCTTTTGCCTTCAATCTACCAAAGGGACTCAAAGGGAAATTCAGTGGAAAGTTAACTTTTCTTCTTTTCTACTATCTTTGCAGAGCATTCTTCTTCTTCTTTGAATGTCTGTACTTCTCTGCTCTCTACAGATTTTGATCTTCCTCCTCACACACAATTTCTATTTCTAAAGGACACTGAATTAGTTTAGACTTTTAAATGCCTTAAACAATGGAAAACATTATATAAACATCAGGCACTATCATTATTAAAATTGCAGCTGTGCAATTCTTTATCAGGAGCAGACAAAGAATCTACCTGCAATGCAGGAGACCCAGGTTCAATCCTTTGATCAGGAAGAGCCCATAGAGAAGGAAATGGCAACCCACTCCAGTATTCTTGCTCGGGAAATCCCATAGACAGAAGAGCCTGACAGTCTATAGTCCATGGGATCACAAGATTCAGACATGACTTAGTGACTAAACCACCAAGGTGAAAAAAGGTAAAGAAGAGGAGGGGAACCAGAGTAACTGGAGGTGTTACTCTAGGTCGGGTAGACGAGGAAAGCTTCTCCCATGAGATGTAAAGGAAAATAATCTTGTTTCTAATTGACACTCCTACATACTGATTGGTCTCTCCTCTCTTCCTATGTTCAGTAGGTCTCTATCTCAACACCTGTCAATAACAACAAAAGTAATAAAAACAGCTAACATGTATTGGAAGCTTACAATGGATAGAGCATTAAGCTAAGCACTTTATCTCTTTTAATCATAACAGTATCCCTATGAGGGAGCTAGTATTAGTATCATGTTCATATTACAAATGAGAAAATTGAATTCTTCTTAATATTACAATGTTACCGTATATCATGTTTCTCTCCTCCCTGCCTTCCTTCTTCCTCCAAGACAGTGAGCTCCTTAAGAGAGAGATCTGGTCTAATTCATCTTTGTATCTCACATTTACAGCAGGGAGCAGGAACCCAACAGTAGGGCAGAAGGCTGAGTTCAAGAGGCTCTGCTCCACTTCTATATAACTATAACTAGGAAATTCTGAGAAAAAGAGGGCTTCCCAGGTGACACTAGTGGTAAAGGAGCCCATCTCCGGGTTCAGTTCCTGAGTTGGGAAGATCCCCTGGAGAAGGGAATGGCAACCCACTCCAGTATTCTTGCCTGAAGAATCCCATAGCCCTGGTGGGCTACGGTCTATAGCGTCCCAAAGAATCAGACCCAATTGAAGCAGCCTCTCAAGCATGTACTGAGGAAAATTGAGCATGTTATTATAGGATCCACTCTCCCTTTGGAGATTAAATTTTTAATTATTTAATTATGAAAAATACTCAAATATCTAAGATGTACAAATATTCACCTTTCAGAGATTTGGGTACACACAGTAACACTCAAGAAACTGCTTAAAGAGCAAGATGGTTTACTAAAAATGATAGACCCATACTTGCCACTAGATGGAGAGATTTCCCATTTTTCCAAAGCCCTATTTCTGAGCCTCTGTAGCAAGAAACCAGAGAAGGAAATGGCAACCCACTCCCAGTGTTCTTGCCTGGAGAATCTCAGGGACGGGGGAGCCTGGTGGGCTGCCATCTGTGGGGTCCCACAGAGTCTGACACAACTGAAGCGACGTAGCAGCAGCAGCAGCAGCAGTCGCAAGAAAAAGATTAGACCTGAAAAGGGCTCCTACATATAGTTTCACAATCAAATCACTGCATAGTAAAATTTCAAGACTACCAGTAATAAAAGTAAATGTTCCCAGCTAATCCATTTAAGTTGGACAGAAATTTATGGATCTCAAGATCTAATATTTGCTAAATACATATCATTCATGCTTAGCTGTCTCTTTCCCAAAAGTTTGTTGTTGTTTAGTTCCAAAGTTGTGTCTGACTCTTTTGCAACCACATGGACTGTAAACCACCAGGCCCCTCTGTCGATGGGATTTCCCACGCAAGAATGCTGGAATGTGTTGCCATTTCCTACTCCAGGGGATCTTCCTGACCCAGGGATGGAACTCCTGTCTCCATGTCTTCTGCACTGCAGGGGGATTCTTTACCACTGAGCCACCAGGGAAGCCCCAAAAGTACATAAGAGCTATGAAACTGGCTTCAAGAACTATACCTGCCATCTCCCATCCCCTCCCTTTACCCTGACCTTTACTATTTCCTTAGGAAAATGAATCTCTAACAGTAATTGAGGAAGATGCAATTTAATATATAAAAGGAAAAATTTTAAATATCCACAAAATTGAACAGTAACACCACAAAGCATGCCTTTGTACTATATCAAGTTAGAGGTTAAGAGAAATAGACACACTGGCACACTGCTGTGTGTGTGTTAGTTGCTCAGTCATGCCTGACTCTTTTGCAACCCCATGGACTGTTGCCCTCCAGGTTCCTCTGTCCATGATATTCTCCAGGCAAGAATACTGGAGTGGGTAGCTATTCCTTTCTCCAGGGGATCTTCCCAACCCAGAGATCAAACCTGGGTCTGCTGCATTGCATTCAGATTCTTTACCATCTGAGCCACCACAGAAGCCCATGGCACACTGCTTGTAGAGTACAAATGGGTACTATTTGGAATTATCTTCTCTATTCTCTGTATCCAGAGAAGGCAATGGCAACCCACTCCAGTACTCTTGCCTGGAAAATCCCATGGACGGAGGAGCCTGGTAGGCTGCAGTCCATGAGGTCGTTAACAGTCAGACGCCACTGAGTGACTTCACTTTCACTTTTCACTTTCATGCATTGGAGAAGGAAATGGCAACCCACTCCAGTGTTCTTGCCTGGAGAATCCCAGGGATGGGGGAGCCTGGTGGGCTGCCATCTATGGGGTCGCACAGAGTTGGACACGACTGAAGTGACTTACAGTACAGTACAGTATTCTCTGTATACACAAAAGTAAATAAATTGATGACTCTACTATATTCTTTAGCATATCTTAAACAGAATGTATGGGAGACAACCTTAACTACAGTTGCCTATCTCTGCTTCATAAGATAAAGGTGGTTCTAAAATCTGAAACCTGAACCCAGTTCTGCTACTAGAAGCTACAACAGTAACAAACCAGATGTAGATAATTTAATTGCAATGACCAGGAAGCCACACCAGGAAACAAGCTCCATCCTCAGCTGCTTATAGCAACCATCAGCTTTGATAGAGTACAGACACCTGTGGCCAGACTGAACAGAGAAAGGACATCTGTTCTTTTTCTAAAGGCCTACTCTTTCTCATAAAGGATTGATAGCAACTGACGTAAGAGAAAGATTTGGATGCAGAAACTTGAAACTTCTACTTTAATCAATTTTATGCTTTCACTAAATTCAGAGTTTTTCCTGCCACACAATAAGATTGTCACTAGTTCAAAGGAGGAAGGAAAAATCTGCATCCCTTGAGATTTCAACTATCTTGCCATTTATAGTGTGTATTGCTCAAAGTATATTATATCTTGAACTTTGTGGATCATGATGTACAGTAAGAAATATATTCTACATCATAATCCAGTACACACAACATGCATAGAATTTTTTTAAAAGTTTCATGAAAGCGACCCTTACATGCAATAAATACACTTAAAGTCTACTTCATGTGTCTTCTTTTTTAATGTTGGCTATATACCACGAATGAATTTCATGACCCAGTAATGGGTTACAACTATAGTTCGCAAAACACTGCTAAACCTCGTTCTTGTGGTTTACCCTTTGCCTACCTCTCTACTGGAATCTCATGCTTTTCTCTACCGTACTCCCCCCACACCGCTTCAGAATCTAATTTCTATTCTTTGTTCACATTAAACCTTAAGGTCAGAGCTCAAAGCTCTTTTGATCTTGTTGTTGGTACAGTCTAGAATCTTCCCTCAGATCACTGCACCTTAATATTCAGACTTCAAGACAAAAGTCACTTCCTCAGAGGAGCCTTCACTGACCACCCAATCTGAAACAGCCACCACACACACCTCCAGCCAGCACAGAGAGTGCAGGGAGGAGTTCACTGCTCTTAGGGTTGTTGGAAAATCTGAATGGCAGGCACCAAAAAACAGTACTTTGCAAATGTCACTTTTCATCTCCTTATGATACTGTACAGGCTTCCCTGGTGGCTCAATGATAAAAAATTCAACTGCATGCAGGAGACGTGGGTTCAATTCCTGGGTCAGGAAAATTCCCTGGAAAAGGAAATGGCAACCCACTCCAGTATTCTTGCTTGGGAAATCCCATGGACAGAGTAGTCTGGTGGGCTACTGAGCCCATGGGGTCGCAAGGAGTTGGACACAACTGAGTGTCTAAGCACATACTTCAGTTGTCACAGAAAAGCTAAATAAAATAAATTTTGAGGAGAAATTAGTGGATTTGGCACTTAAAAGGCCATTCACAATTTAAGCAGAACAACTTCATGATATCAACAGCCTCAGATATGCAGATGATACCACCCTAGTGACAGAAAGCAAAGAGGAACTAAAGAGCCTCTTGATGAAGGTGAAAGAGGAGAGTGAAAAAGTTGGTGTAAAATTCAACATTCAAAACTAAGCTTGTGGCATCCAGTCCCATCACTTCATGGCAAATAGATGGGGAAAAAGTGAAAAAAGTGGCAGATTTTATTTTCTTGGGCTCCAAAATCACTAGAGGGGACAACAGCCACAGAATTAAAACATGCTTGCTCCTTTGAAGAAAAGCTATAACAAACCTAGACAACACATTAAGAAGCAGAGGCATCACTTTGCTAACAAAGGTTCATATTGCCAAAGCTATGGTTTTTCCCGTAGTCATGTATAAATGTGAGAGTTGAACCATAAAGAAGGCTGAATGTCGAAGAATTGATGCTTTTGAACTGTGGTGCTGGAGAAGACTCATGAGAACCCCTTGCACTGCAAGGAGATCAGACCAATCAATCCTAAAGGAAATCAGTCCTGAATATTCATTGGAAGGACTGATGCTTAGCTGAAGCTCCAATACTTTGGCCACTTGATGCAAAGAGCCAACTCACTGGAAAAGACCCTCATGCTGGGAAAGATTAAGGGCAGCAGAAGTGGGTGACAGAGGATGAGATGGTCGGATGGCATCACTGACTCAATAAGCATGAGTTTGAGTAAACTCAGGGAGACACTGAAGGACAGGGAAGCCTGGCGTGCTGCAGTCCATGGGGTTGCAGAGTCAGACATGACTTAGTGACTGAACAACTTCACGAAGCTGTTAGAGAGGAATTCAGACAACAGAGTTTTGAGGATGCAAGTGAACAAGCAGAATCTGCTAAAAAAGGAAGCACTATGCTTTCCAGCAGCTTACTGATAGGTGGGGAGAATAGATAAACACAAGATGGGAAATGGGCTTTTGTTTTATTTCATTTTCTTGAGATGTATGACTCAGACACTGAGGAGAAGGAAAGGGAGAGGAAGAGGCTGAAAGTACAGGAAAGGAGAATGATAACCCGAAGCAAAAGTCCTGTAATGAGTGGGAAGGAATAAGATTTAGAGCAAAAATGAAAGCATTATCCTTCAACATTTGTTTAAACTAGAAACAAAAGACCCAATGATGGGTAAAAAGAAATATCAATATATAGGTTGGAGACTTGGGGTTAAAGAAATTGACCGTTAGACTCTGTCATCTGGTTGTAATGGAGGGAAAGGGGACAGGGTTTTTAAAAGTGAAGGTTTGGAAAGGGATCGGAAGGAGGAGGGCAGAGACAGACCGGGGTAATAAAATGGGTTGCTGAGTAGTAGTGGAGAAGGAAAGGGTAGTGGGAGAGTCTCTGATGTTAAGTTCATAACTAAATTCATCTGACAATGCACATCCTTCTATCCTCCAGTTCCTTACTTGTAAATGTTTAAAATATTTAGCGATTAAGTGAATACACTAGAACCCTGGTGTTTTCAAACGTGTGACTGAATTAAAATCATCTATAGGCTTTTAAAAATTCAAATATGGAGCCCTATTCTTATTTATTCAGAATTTCTAGGGATGAAGCTCTAGCAAGTGAATTTTCTATAAATGATCTCCAAGTGATCTTGAGGGACATTCTTGTTAAAAAGCACAGAACTAGAAGGTAATCAACTGGCTAGAAGAGAACTAATGCAAAATACAGTTATTACTAAATGGCCCTTAGACAGGGTATGCGACAGTGGCTGACCATTCAAGAAAGCAAAGACTTCAGAATATAAGGATATTAAGATCAGTAACGAGAAAGTAGGGCTTCCCAGGTTGCGCTACTGTTAGAAGAACCTGCCTGCCAATGCAGGAGACTCGAGAGACATGGATTCGATCCCTGGGTGGGGAAGATCCCCTAGAAAAGGAAATAGCAACCCAGATCCAGTATTCTTGCCTGGGACATTCCAGGGAAATCCCATGGACAGAGGAGCCTGGCAGGCTACATACAGTCCTTGGGGTCACTGAAGAGTCAGACACGACTGAGCGCGTACAGACACACACACACACACACACACACACACGCCAATGAGAAAGTAACATACACATCACAACATAGTGTTAAATGAAGCGCGTTAAGGTGAAGCTGAGAGCTTGGAGGAAAAAAATGATTAAAACTAAAAACATTTTACACGTCTGTTCGAAACAGTGTCTCACCTCAAACTGTTAGACTCAGTGTCTTACCCCTAAACTTTCTGTCACATTACTCTCAAGGCTTAGCAGTACAAAAGTGGGGTTCATGGTGCTACAAAAAAAAAACAGGAAAAACAAGAAAACTGCAGGGACGGCGCCTGGAAAGGGAGAAAAAGAAAACGCGGTAATGAGAGAAGGGACGCGAACTCCTTTCAGGGCCCAGAAGCCCCAGGACTTGGGACGCGACGTACACCCGACCCCGGAGCCTTTCTTCTGGCCTCGCCTAGCACTCACCATAGCCTCAGGGATCTTAGCACAAGGAAACAGCTATCTTCTCAACAGGAAGGAACCAAAACCAACGCCGGGTTACTCCGGCAACAAAGCCCCGCCTACTGCCGGACTCCAGCCGGGCCGCCAGTGGCCCGCCCCTTCGTCTCTATTGGCTAAGAGTAAACGCACCTCCGCCCACTCTGTCGACAGTCGCCTAGGGTGACGGAACACCGCCTACCTCTTTCCCCTATCGTCACTTCCGTTTGGTGGACAGGTGACCGGAAGTTGAAGCTACTACGTGGCTAAGGTCCAAATAATCTACTTTTTTTAATAGGAGTTTATCCAGTTTTCACTTACTCAAGTCTTACACCATATGTTCTATGTTACTTAAGTTTAAATGCATCGCAGAGTGAGTTGACATTTTTCTTTTGGAAAATTTTCCGGAAACGAAACCCTGAGTAATCGGAAGTGATTATTTGTGAACCAGAAGTTTGATGTCACCAAGGCCTGGGCGGATCGGCTTCAGAATGCTAGAGGAGTGCCTGTCGTTAAACCAGTGAGATCTGGACGAAGAATCTGTAAAGTGAGGCCCCCTGCAGTAGGAAGAGTAAGAATCTGAGAGGTAAGTCCCAGAACGGACTTGTGTAACTAAGAGGGAATTTTGGAAAGGGACGGCGGCACGAGTTGAAGTTTGGGTGTTGAGCCGCTTTGGATTTAGGGAAAGGTTGCCTGTTGTTCCAGAAAGGCTTGTACCGCCTTTAAGGCCATCCATACATTTCTGAAAGCATATACTATGCCATTTTAATTTTATTACCAAGAAATGTAAATTAAGCTATGAATTTTTTTTGTCGCTTGTCAAACATTTGAAGAGAAGCTCCTCTGTGATGTATTTAATGAACAGTGGGTGGTGGTGGTGGTGGTGGTGGTGTTGTTAGAAGCTCAGTCGTGTCCAACTCTTTGCGATCCCATGGACTGTAACTCGCCAGGCTCCTCTGTCCATGGAATTCTCCAGGCAAGAATACTGCCATTCCCTTCTCCAGGATTTAGTGAACAAAATAGTGTCAATGAAGTCTTGTGAGGACTTAATTAGTTTAAATTAATTGCTTTTAAATTCCTGGTGTCCATCAGTGATACAAAAGCCCCTATATTAACTACAGTACTATTTCTGAGCTAAATTTAAGGACACACATATGATCATTTAGATTCTACTGGTGGTAATTTACAGTAAACAGTGAAATTTGAAAGTAAGCTACCCCTAATTTTTTTTAAGATATTTGGTAGCCATAACTATATTACCTTGTGAAAAGGGGCTTTAAGGGGCACTTCCAAATGCAAGTTTACTAAATGCAGCAGCAAGTAGAATATCATAATATTAAAATTACAGGGACTTGGTGAATGTGTTTATATGATACTGTTTTAATTTTTTCATTTTATACATTTTTAGGTTTTTCAGTAGAAGTCTTGGGGTACATTTTCATTGGTGAAAAACAATGACTACTCTTGAAAGCTTAGAAACCAAAGGTAAGTATTCTTCTTTTGGTGATAATTATTTTTAAAACATGAAATTTCTGACAATAAGATGAAGGAATGTTTCAGCCAGGGAACCAAACCCCAAAGAGCCCTTGCGAATCATCTGTGCTTCATATCTCTTCATGTTTGTTTTTTAATACAGTGTTTACACTTCAGCACTTCAGATATATGATTGAATATTAACATTGTTCGGTAGTATTTACTAGATGGCTACTGCTGTTAAACAGTAGTGAGAGCAAATGTTTTAGAGCTATGTTCTCTGTCCACTAGAAGATCAAGATTTAAGTAAATAAGAGCATACCTTTTTAAAGATTTAGATAGACAGACAAACAACTGGCAGATATAGAATACCTTTTTCTTATTGCATTGGTTAGGGATACTGAAAGAATCACAAACTGGTGACTTAAACAACAGAAGTTTATTGTCTCAAAATTTTGAAATCTAGTAGTCCAAGATCTGGGCTTCCCTGGTAGCTCAGCTGGTAAAGAATCGCCTGCAGTGCAGGAGACCCTCATTTGATTCCTGGGTTGGGAAGATCCCCTGGAGAAAGGATAGGCTACCCATTCCAATATTCTCATGCTTCCCTGGTGGCTCAGACGGTGAAAAATCTACCCATAATGCAGGAGACCTGGGTTCGATCCCTGGGTTGGGAAGATCCCCTGGAGGAGGGTATGGCAACCCACTCCAGTATTCTTGCCTGGAGAATCCCCATAGACAGAGGAGCCTGGTGGGCTACACTCCATGGGGTAGCAGAGAGTCAGAAACGACTCAGCAACTAACCACAGCACAGCACAGTCCAAGATCATGGGCTTCTCTGGTGGCTCAGTGGTAGAGAATCTGCCTACCAATGCAGGAGACTCGGGTTTGATCCCTGGGTTGAGAAGATTCCCTTGGAGTAGGAAAAGGCAACCCACACATATTCTTTCCTGGAGAATCCCATGGACAGAGGAGCTTGGCGGGCTACAATCCATGGGGTCACCAAAGAGTTGGACATGATTTAGTGACTAAGCATAAACAACAACAAAGTCCAAGATGAGTGTGTTGGCAGAGCCATGCTGCCTCTGTAGTCAGTAGAGAAGGATCTATTCTAGGCCTCTCCCCTAGTTTCTGGTGGCTTGCTGGGAATTTCTTGTATTGCGTGTCTTGTAGACACATCATCATGATCTCTGCATTTTTGTTCATGTGGCATTTTCCCTGTGTATGTGTGTCTCTGTGTCCAAATTTATCCTTTTTTTATAAGGACATCAATCATATTGGATTAGAAATGCATACCTCTGTATGATTTCATCTTAACTAATTACATCTGCAGAGACTCTATTCCCAAATAACGTCATGTTCTGAGGTGTGGGACAACATTATGAATATTTGGAGTGGGACACAATTCAACTCAGAGTACTTGCTAACTACATTAGTTAGTTTTTAGTCCTGCTTTGCTTGTCCTTTGTAGAGCATTTCATGCTATTGCTCATTCCCACTTTTTGAAATTCTTTCTATGATTTCCATGAGTTCATCTTATTTTCCATTTACTCTGTGGCCCTTCACTGTCCAACACAGTAGTGACATGTGGCTATTTGAATTTAAATTAATATTTTCTTAAAAATTAAAACATTTTTAGGTTTTCGGGTTTTTTTGAGGTTTTCAGTCACACTGGCCACATTTAAGTGCTCAGTAATCACTTGTGACTGGTGGCTATTGTATTAGAAAGTGCAGATATAGAGCATTTTCATCATTGTAGAAAGTCTTGTTGGACACCACTGCTGTAGCTATAGTTTTTTGTGTTTTTTTTAATTTGGCCGTGTTGGGTTTTCATTGCTTTGCATCAGCTTTCTCTAGTTGCAGTGAGCAGGGGCTACTCTTTGTTGCAGGGCAGGGGCTTCTCATTCCCGTGGCCTCTCTCGTTGTAGAGCATAGGTTCTAGGCTCACAGGCTTCGGTAGGTGTGGTGCTCAGGCTCCCTAGCTGCCACCTGTGGATTCCAGGCTGTGCCGGCTCTAGAGCACAGGCTCAGTAGTTGTGATGCATAGGCTTAGTTGGTCTGGGATGTGTGGAATCTTCCCAGACCTGGGATCCAACCCGTGTCCCCTGCTTTGACAGCCAGATTCTTACTTGCCACTGTTCCACCTGGTACGGCCTATAGTTTCTTTTTAATCCTCCTCTTCTTCTGGTTTACCTTTTAAATAATAATGTTTCTGAGCCCTCTTTCTCTTCTGCTTTCACTGCTTTAATACTTATGACTTCCAAATCTATAGCTTAGATCTCTTCTCTTGTGATTCAGACCCATACAGCCTACTGTCTACCGTCTTCACTTAGACATAGATTAAGTCTTAGCATGTCCCAAAGTGAGCACCTCTTGTTTGAGGTTATTCTTGGGTGGAGTGAGTTATGGAGAAACTGTTTTCTTTTTTTGAGGTGGGGAGGAGGGAGGGCCAGGCGGGGTGGAGTGAGATGAGAAACTATTCTCTAGAAGTCACTTTTGCAGCAAGCAGATCTCCAACAGCAAACTCTTTAAAGGGGGTTTAAATGTGTTTAGGAAGTGAAGATCATGCTAATAAATGTTTAATTGAATTCAATTCAGCTGTGTGTAACAGCATTTCAGAATCACCAGAGGCTTTTTATAGTATTAGAATAAGCAAATTAGAAACTGAAATGAAAGTAACAAGCTGGGGATTAATGGGAAAAAGAGCAGTCAAATCGTAACTAATATGAAAGCAGTTAGCGGTGATTCTTGGCAAAAAGAAAAGTTATATATGACATTATCATTAGTAATTAAAAGTCACTGCAAGGCCTCTGTGAAATTATTATTTGTTGTTACGTGTTTGTAATGAGGATTAGAGTTATAAAGCACTTTCACATACATTGTTTCATTTGATCTTAATTTTACAGTGAAGTAGATAATTCAGCTATTAGTCCTAATCCTATGTAATATCATGATAACTGTTGTTAGTGAAGAAGAGTAACTTGTATCGCGTGGCCTGAGAAAGGGTGAACTTATCATGGCTGATGTTTGTTGGTTGCTTGCATTTCCTATTACTGCCTCAGAAAAGAAGCAGGATTGGCTTAAGGAGACAGAACTTTCTCTCAGTGGACATTTGAGCAGTAGCCATCATGAGAGGGATGTGTCCTTGCTGCTAGGGCTGTTATTGAAAGGGAAACATTTCAGTAAATAGGAACAACTAGAAAATTAGAATTCAAATCCAAACCTTTTTCGGAGAGTGAAGTTGAAATTAAAAGTAAAGGGATTAAAGTCAGACAATTTAGTCTGACCTTCAGATAGGAAGGTCTGAGATGTTCAGATACTTTTAACTCCATAAATAGTCTAACTTTTAAGTCTAGGTCTGTAAAATAGTTGTTAGGTGAAAAAGGACTCCATGGGTAGATAAATTTGGGAAATGCTGGATTAAAGGAGAGATTATACTATAGGACCCCTCAGAGCCTCTAATATATTAATGTACATTGTGCAACTCCAAAGAGGTATAGTATGCAGCACTGCCCACACTTATTTGACCAGGGAACTCTATTTGCGGAGCCTGTGACAAAAGGAATGTTTGGATTCCATGTCAGTACATGTGCGCCTAACTCTTTAAATTCACTGCCTATAGTATATTTTTCTAATTAAATGGTAACCAAACTTTATTAGGTGATATTGGTAACATTTAAAATAATATTAATTTAAAATCACCAAGTGATGATCCCTAATAACTGTTTTATAGCTGAACTGCATATGATCTGAAAAATTTGTCAGATTATAAATGAGTACAGATTTTTTGTAATGGGAAAATATTCAGCAATTTTTAAATAATTATTGGATGTTGAAATGAAATCTTCTAGGTGATGTGTTAATATTAACATTGATGAACTTCAAAACATGTATTCCCCTTTTCTGCACCAAGTACCTTTAAAGTAAGTTGGTGATACAAACATTAGGAGGCAGTCCCTTCCCTAAGGATCTCTCAGCAATTTCATCTACAAGAGAAAAATACTCTTGTGTTTGCATTATTCTGAAACCACTGTAGGATATAGGGGTTGTGGGGGTCGCGGGGGTGGGGGTGTGTGCAAGTTAAATGGTTTGCCCAAGGTCATATAATAAGTGGCAGTAGAGACTTAAGTTTTTGACTCAGAGTCCAGTGTTATTTCCCTTATACGATCCTGCTGAGTTTGAGTATCTGTCTTCATAGATTTAGTTTTATGAAAAAAGGAGAAATGTCTTTTTAATAACAAACTATAAAATGATGTTCTTTTGTTGCCAAAAACTTGGCCTCTGTTCACCAGTGCCGAATAGAAACGTGAAGACAGAGCTTTGGAGGAGGAGCAGAGAGTAGCTTTGTTATTAGGTTGGCCAAGAGGTTCATTCAGGTTTTCCAATAAGATGTTACAAAACCCAAGGAGCCTTTTGGGCAACCCAGTACTTTGCCAAGCAACGAGGGCCACAGCAGGCTAATGCTGTCTAGACTGTCCCTTTCCTGAGGGATGGCAAGGGGTCTTAGAGTTTCAGAGTGGAAAATAGGGTTGTAGATAAGGATCAGGGCTGACGCTGTCTTAAATTATTCTTTCCTCATGGAGACATTAATTAAGATCATTAGCAATGGCATCAGGTGGTTCCAGAACTGATTCTGATGGTCCTCAAGGTTATCGTTGTATGACCTCCTTTCTGGAATGAAGAATGCTCACAAAGGACAGGAGCGTTTTCTTGACATCAGGTGCTTTCTAGACATCATGTGCTTTGTACAGCTTTAGCGAGAGGGTAGTCATTCTCGGGGTGCAGTTAGACAAGAGAGAGAGAGAGAACAAAACATCTGTAGGAGACAGGGTGAATGGGCAGAAAGAATAAGGGCTGTAACATAATAATGTGGGTGTCTCAACTAGTTTCTGCTACAGCAAATTTGCCTCAGTATTTTAGAGCAAGGGTTGGCAAATTAGGGATCTTAGGCCTTCTGAGAATATTTGCAGTCAGTTTGATAATAGGGAACACTAACTTTGAATCCCACTTAAGCCTAGTGTTTATCCCAAATAAAAGGGCTTCCCAGGTGCCTGCCAGTGCAGGAAATGCCAGAGCTGAGGGTTCGATCTCTAGGTCGGGAGATCCCCTGGAGTAGGGCATGGCACACTCCAGTATTCTTGCCTAGAAAATACCATGGGCAGAGGAGCCTGATGGCTACAGTCCATGGGGCTGCAAAGAGTTGGACATGACTGAGCATGCATGCAAACGCACATCACAAATAAAAAGAACTGTTCTTTTCATTATTAGATCTATATTACAAAAAAAACACTTTTATTGTTATTATAATTTGAGTTTCATCATTAAAATTTTGGTTTTTTTCTTCATATATAAATGCCTATATAATATCCTTAATTTTGCCTCATGGTCCACAAACCCTAAAATATTTATTATCTGGCCTTCAATGGAAAAAGTTTGCCAACCCCTACTGTAGAATATTTGTTCTTTCCCTGCATGTCACCAATTTGGGAGAAAGGCAGAAAGAATGAGCCGTAAACCTTAGATATGTTTTCATTCTTTAATAAGTGATCACAAGTAGAAATTACTATTGATGAATAATTGAAGAATCGTTTTGTTGGTTCCCTTTAAAGAATGGAAAGGGGTTATTTTACTCAAACATTGCCCATAATTACAGAGCTTGTACAGTAGGTCGTTGTCCTTCCACCAGACTGAAGGTAATTGCTCTTGAATATGCCCTGGGTTGGACCTAGTGCGTATGTAATAAAGGCTTCAATGTGTGTCACAGGAAAAACAGAATTATGAAAGTAAGTTACCAGGTGAGAAAACACAAAGCCTTGGCTCCCCAACCTGTCTCCTTGCCTGTGCACATTAGCTAGAAGTATAGATGTTACAAAGAGGGAGCTGCCATGTGATACACGGTACAGCTTTGGTTCTCACAAATGCTTGAGTAAGTAGAACAGTTTAAATAAAGTGTAAACTGAGTTTGAACAAAGTTGATTAAATTTCTTGATTGGAGTTTTATAACATATTTTGTTTGAAAAGAGATTTCTGTTAAGTACCCATTAATGTTTCTTTGGCTTTTAAATGTAGCATTAACCATTTTATGTTTTGTTCTTGAATCTTCATTACCTAAAATTCCAACCTAACAATGTTATGACTTGCTTAGAAATCATATTTAGTTTTATTTCTTCAGGTTCAGAGGGCCTGAATGGTATAGTTCTAGTGTGTCTTTTTGTGGTCTTTTAAATTACTACTCTGTAGTTAATTCGTGGTTCTATATTACTTCTTAAATGCCAGAATGTCTGAGTGACAAGATTAAATTTGCACTAAGTACAGTTAGACAAACTTAAAACCAGGTTTTGAGAGCATGGGAATAGGCCTTTATTTTTAAAACTGTTCATTTTTGGGAATTGTCCTCCATGCTAGTATGCATGAATTAAGTACAAAACCCTTTCGCTTTCTGAAGTATTCCTTTTTTCATCTTTTTGAAAGTAGAATCAGTCCTAAAGCCCAAATATCTTAGTTAACACTTAATACAGAAATGACAGATACTTTATTCTACTATAAAATATTTTATTAAATAGAACACCTTAATTATAGCTCAGACGTCATTCTACCTCTTGTCTAATGAACATAACTTGGGATTCCCTGTCCATTACTACATACTCACGAAAAACTCTACAAAAATCTGTTAAATGAAAAAATAGTTCTGGAGTATGGTGATATAACTTTGTAGAACTTTAGTGTAAGAGAAAAGAAGGCAGAATTATGTTTTATCATATTAATTAAGCTTTTTCTCCCCTTG
This sequence comes from Bos mutus, assembly GCF_027580195.1. NCBI lineage: Eukaryota > Metazoa > Chordata > Mammalia > Artiodactyla > Bovidae > Bos > Bos mutus. The sequence continues at coordinate 49,058,583 of NC_091632.1, read as the reverse complement.
ATGATAAACTCTGAAGTTTATCCTTATCACCACTATTACGTGTGCTCATCCTTTTTCCCTTGTTACCATGCATTAATCGTTCCTCAGAGTCTTAGGTACAAGGCATTTTACCAAGAATACAAGGGTAAACACAGGACACACAGTCCCGCCCTCATGGGACTTATATCCCATTGGAAGGCAAAAACAGTGTATTTCTAATTACACTGAACAAAATGTCAGTTAACTGTTGTGATAAATGGTAAAAAGCAAGGCATGGTCTTTGCTGTTGAAGCATATAATCTTGGAAGACTAGAGAAAGGCTTCCCTTCGAAAGTTTGAACTGAGATTCGAAAGGTGAGTCGGGAGGAGGAAGTTAGGAAGAATATTCCAATAAAAAATGTTTGCAGAGGAAGAGGAAGGAGTCTACTCCTACTGAGACACTAAGAGAAAACAAATAAGGCTGTAACTTAGGATCTGAGGGAGTGAACGGCATAAAGTTGAGACCCAGGAGTTGAGCAGGGGACTAGATCACCGAGGGGCAGGTAGGCCATGGTGAGGATCTTGGTCTTTATTCTGAGAGTAATGGGAAATCATTCAAGGGTCCAATCTGCCTTTTTTTTTTAAGCTTGCTATAACTGTTATATAAACTCTGTGGGCTTTTGCAACCTAACAGGGCTGTTAAGAGAGGCAATAAGTTTAGGCTGATAAGGTGCAATAGTTTTGGTTTGTGGGAAGGCCCAAAAATCTGCCTGCAACACAGGAGACCCGGGTTCAATCCCTGAGTCAGGAAGATCCTCTGGAGAAGGGAATGGCTACTCATTCCAGTATTCTTGCCTAGAGAATTTCATGGACAGAGGAGCCTAATGAGGTATAGTCCATGGGGTCACAGAGTTGGACATGACCAAGGGACTACACTTTCCCAGACCCATTAACATCTTAGCTCTGAATTCATATTTGGACTGAAATCCTAGTTTGACACTGATGATTTGGACAGCTATTTAACCTTTCATTGCCTCTGTTTCTGTCTGCAAAATGGGTTCTATTATGCAAAGTCATGAGACTTGTAAAACCAAATGATACTGATGCATCTGAAGAACTTAGTAGAACTGAGTCCTTGGCACATAGTGAAGTGAATAAAAGCTATTCCTAGGTTTTGGCCTCAATTTTCTCAAATGTATTCTGGACTTGTAAAATGGCCAGGAATCTCACTTGTTGCTCAGAGGAATGTTAGTGAATTTACTAATTCAGGAATTCCGTGTCAGGTAGGTGTCATTCTAGCCATCTCGTCGAGGCTTGCAACATTTCCCATCCTCACAGATTCTCAATTCTTTCTAAGCTCTAAACCACTTATTTTCTTGAATCAATTAGTGAAAGTAGCCTTTTCTTGGAGAAAGGTGACTCAGTGAAGCTTCTTACACTGCGTGATTTGAGATAAGGTAAAATAGAAAAGAAACAAACTGTTCTTTGACTGGAGCAATGGTGGTACAGTAGTGAGCGTAGCTGCCTTCCAAAGGTTATCTGAACTAAGGATGACTAGTCAGGTTGGCTTATATGAGAGGAGATCATTTATTTCAATTGAGCAAATTAGTAGGCATGAGCATCAATGTATTAAGTGTTTCAGAGGAAGGGGGATGGGAGCTATCATTTATCTGCATTTACTTCTGTGCAAGACAGTTTCTACACTTGAAGGGGCAGTGTGTACAGTAGTCAAGGCCCTAACCCTAACCCTAACCCCAGTGAAGGACAGGGAAGCCTGGCATGCTGCAGTCCAAGGGGTCACAAAGAATCGGATATGACTGAGCGACTGAATAACAATGATGATAATACCCTCTACTTACTAGCTGGGTGGTGTGACTGTGGGCAAGTTCCTGGACCTCTTTGTGCCTCATTTTCTTCATCTGTAAAGGGGAGCTAATTACACCTACCTCAAAGGGTGATTTTAAGAATAAAATACTTATATGTAAAGTATTTAGAATAGTGTTTGACATGTGCTAAGTCTTTATAAACGTTGGTTATTTGTTACCATTCTTTCATTGAAGACACAGGTAACCCTAGATGTACTGTTAAATCCATTTCGTGGAGGCTAAAACTGAAGCTCAGATAATTTGCAGGGGTTTGTACAGGATTATACAGGAAGCAGTGGTAGAAATGGAACTAAGAACCAGATCTGGCTAATCCCAGAGTCCATGGCATTTCTATAATGTCCTGCTCCTTCCATTTGTTTAGGGCATGGTGCCTGGCCACAGAGTGTTTATCATACTTACTGGGGAAGTGAGATTTAGCATATAATAAAACCCATAAATGATAATCATGGATCATGATTAAGATTCACACTGAGTGTTGAGATAGTCAAGTAGCACAGGCATTCAGAGTATAGGCTAAAAGTTGGAAATTTTTAATGCAGAGTAGAGTTTAAGCTGGCTTCTTAAAGGGATAAGTTAGAATCACAGTAAATGGTGGAAGAAGCCATCTAAAAGAATAAGAAATAGCAGAAACAGAGGCCTGATTAGAAGCCTAGGAGAGAGAGTAGTCCAGTTGGATAGTTTGTGAACCATTCTTTGCTAAGAGTTCACAAACAGGTGAGTCTGTTCTGAGATAGACACTTTCAAATAGGTATGTACATAGCCTACATTTATTTTTATTATTTAAGATTCTTGAGTGTCCACAGTGTGCCAGGCATTTGATCTTACTACAGCCTTTCTTATCACAACCTTGTAGCATATTTATTACATATTTGTTACTATCTCCACTTTTCAGATTAGGAACTTGAGATTCATAGAGAGTTACATTATTTACCTAGGATTATACTAGGAAGTGGGGTTCCCCGGTGGCTCAGCAGTAAGGAATCTGCCTGCAATGCAGAAGACACAGGAAACATGGGTTCGATCCCTGGATCAGGAAGATCCCCTGGAGGAGGGCATGGCAACCCACTCCAGTATTCTTGCTTAGAGAATCCCATGGACAGAGGAGTGTGGTGGGCTATAGTTCATAGGGTCACAAAGAATTGGACACGACTGAAGCGACTGAGCACAGCACAGCACAGCATACTAGGAAGTAGAAGTGGGAACCAAAGAACTTGATTCCAAGTCTCTTGCAGTTTCCACCAAGAGAGAAACCATTTACTTAAGGAAGGTTTGAACCTATAAGACTTCGTTCATCCTTTGTTGACACAGGATTATTTTGAAATTTAATTTTTATTTGAAAAAAATTTTTTTTTCAGTGCCAGGAATTCTGAATGTAGGGTAAAGTATATCTTGGCATTTCCTGGCATTTCTTTTCAGCAAATAGCTTGTTTTGTTTTCCATCCTACAGCCATCCTTACTCCATCCCCAATCCGAGGAGCAGGAGATGGAATGGAAACTGAGGAGCCACCTAAATCTATTGAAGTTACTCCTGGAATCCAACCTATAACGCATCACATCCTTCAGAGTCCACGAAAGAAAGCAGTCCCATCAGAGAGCCCAGGAGTTCTTCAGCTAGGGAAGATTCTCGCTGAAAAAGCTGTGGAAGTCGAAGCTGTAAGAATTTTAGTTCCCAAAGCCGCTATAACCCATAATATCCCCTACAAAAATGCAAAGGTTAAGTCTCTGGGACATCATAAAGGAGAACTCCTTGGACAGCCAGAGGGAGTCATAGAACCCAGAAAGGAACTGTCTGAGGTAAAGAATACATTGGAAAAGCTCAAGAACTCTGAAAGGAGGTTGCTGCAGGACAAAGAAGGCCTTTCAAACCAGCTCAGAGTACAGTCAGAGGTAAGAACAGCCTTAATAGCTTTAATGACAATGGCTATGAACATAGAATGAACACAGAAAATATTATAAATATAGAATAAAATATATTTCCTCTTGGAATGTTGTTCATTATAACTTGTCATTACTCCAAAATGCTTCCTCTTAAATTTCCCGTTCTGTTAGTGCCTCTATTAGAATTAGTTTATGTTGGGAACTTATATTCTAAACATGGTTGAAGATGACATGTAAGGTACTTTGGACAATGTGCGGTACTTTGGACATTGTGCAAGACCACCTGTAAGTTATTAAGGAGGTTACAGTTAAGAACTCACAGGCCAGAGATTAACCAAATCGACTAGTCAGTAATCCTTGCTTTAAGAATCCATAAATTCCAAGGATTTTTTCTATGTATAGATAATAGTTAGAATAAAGAAAATTGTGGAATAAGTATTGGTATCTTCATTGTAAATTGGAAATGACCTATATTGCTTGATTTACTGTCTTTAAACTTTTGCTATTGTTGTTCAGTCACTAAGCTGTATCCAACTCTTTGCAACCCCATGAACTGCAACACGCCAGGCTTCCCTGTCCTTCACTGTCTCCCGGAGTTTATGCAAACTCATGTCCATTGAGTTGGTGATGCCATCTGACCATCTCTTCCTCTGTTGCCCCCTTCTCCTGCCCTCAATCTTTCCCCGCATCAGGGTGTTTTCCAATGAGTTGGCTCTTCACATCAGGTGACTGACAGAGAAACAAAGTGAGGAGTGGTAAGGCAATATTTGCTAAAATGTAAAGTGTAAAGGCTATTAAAAAAAAGTTCATAGTCTTTAATCTTTACATCTTAGTAAATATTGCCTTAGCACTGCCCACTTTGTTTGTTAGATTATACATCTTTGTTCTAGAGGTTAGTCTTTATAAGTGACACCATGGTTACTGATTCTTATCCAAATATGTTTCTAATGTATTTAATAATATATTTTAAATAACTAATTTGAAATTACAAAACTAGTACATATTTGTAAACATCTTAGAAAATACAGAAAAAACAATGAAAATAGTATCACCTATAAATACCATCCAGCTGTAAGTGCATAATTATACATATTGAGTTCATTTTTGCCTTGTAATTTACTTTTTTTAGTTAATATTTTCCCACGTCTCAAGATATCCTATTAAAATATCATTATTAATAGCAACAGTGTTTTTCAGTAACTATACCACATGCCAATACCTTTTATTGGACATTTGTTTTAATTTTGTTTCATTTTTTATAACAGTGTGAAGAACATGATTATAGACATCTTGAATAGCTTTCTTTGCTTAAATTCTTAAAAATCCTAGGGCACAAAGAAACCAATTTTTAAATGTTGAAAAAGATTTATAAAACACTGTCATACTTTTTAGCAAAATTTATTGGTTCAGTTTTTTAAATTTTTTCCTTTAAGTGTTGATGAGAGGCAGTTTGTAATTATTATGATAATGATTTGTACTCTCAAGAGGCTCAAATTATAACTGCATGGACTGTAGATTAATAGAGATATAGACATGGTATGTATATATTATGAAACTTAACTGTTTGATATCACTTTTTGATATGCACTTGTAGTAATGGCGGTCCAAATTACATATGAAACACAGTTTCTCTTCTGTTCATTTTGCTACATTGAACTCACTGGCATTACTTTGAGCTTGTATTGGTCATGATTTCTTCCAGGTCAATCGTGAGTTAAAAAAGCTGCTGGTGGCTTCTGTTGGGGATGACCTTCAGTATCACTTTGAACGTGTAGCCCGTGAGAAAAATCAGCTTATTTTAGAAAATGAAGCCCTGGGTCGAAACATCGCTCAGCTTTCTGAACAGTTAGAACGGATGTCAATACAGTGTGATGTGTGGCGAAGTAAATTCCTCGCAAGCAGGTATTTTCTATTTTATTTCCTAGTTTTTGCTCTGCCAGATTTGTTGACCCTCCTAGTGCAAAAAAAAAAAAAAGTGTAGTGTGAAAATTTCTGACTGAGATGGTCAGATTACCTCATACATAATTTAAGAGATGGACTCTCCCTCCTCTGGATGGTCATACAGTAAATAGTAACTCATTTCCTACTTTTTGCTCTGTCAGATTTGTTGACCCTTCTAATGCAAAAAAAACTGGATTGTAGTGTGAAAATTTGACTGAGATTGTCAAATTAACTCATACATGATTTAAGAGATGGACTCGCCCTCCTCTGGATGGTCATACAGTCTCCCTAAATGGAAAAGTGCTAGCATAAAGCTACTCCCTCATTCCAGATTCTGAGTTACTCTTCTGTAGTGGAAATCACTCTAACTACAATGTTTAAGATCAGAACAAAACTAAACTCAGACAGCTAATAAATATTTAAATTTTTAAAAGAAGATTTTTCCCCACATTCTAAAAACTCACATATCATTGCCACTGCATAATGTCTTATTTTGTCTCTCAGACTCTGTTCTCATTGCTCATTTAGCTACATCATAATAGAGCTTCCCAACCTTTTTCTCTTTATACACAAATAGAAAGCGATAATCTGCATGGCATACCGGACGAGGCTACCTCTCCAGTAGAGGTGAGAACCTTAGGCCCTTATAACCCCCAGACGCATGAATACACTGGTAGTTGGGAAGGTCTCTTATATGTTACTATTTTCTATTCATCCCCTCCTTCCAACTTTGAGTTACTGGAGAACAGAATGTGGGTGTTATCCATCTGGGTATTTTCAGTGTTTAGCTCAGTGCTTCCCATATAATATGTTTAATAACATTGATTTAAGAGGTTTCTCACAAACACCAAAGGTTTCCAGTCTGTACCTTAAGAACCACTGATTGTAATGAATATATTTTTAGAAAGTTATTTCTTCATGTCTTAATATCGGTGATACTTTCTAATAATTGATTACTCTGTTAAAATCCTTAATTTGTTTTCTAATTGTACTAATAAAGGATGTATTTGGAGAAATGAATTTACTGTTTATTGGCTTAGAATGAATAAGTTAATTTTTACTGAACAGCTTAAGAAGCAAATCATGCATGCATTTTATAGATTACTACAATATGTAATTTATTAAACATTCTGATCAATGTTAATAGTAGTAATACTTTGAGGACAATAATAGTGAAACCAAACTTTATTTATATTTTAGTTGATTTAATCTTTTAACATCAGAACTGTTTTCATTTTAAAGAATTCAGTGGTTACTGTGGTCTGAGACTTTAATTTTAGTTGTAAGATTTTTTCAACTGAATAAAAATACTTTAAAATTTTGCTTCAGTTCTATCACTAGAGAATTGTTAAACACATTTTGCTACATCCAATCAGAAAACATGAAGCTTGTTTTTTTTTTTTTTTAAACAAAAAGGGAACGAAATGGCTCTATGTATGCTAATACGAAAAAATTCATCAAGGTAAATTATTAGGTGAAAAAGTGAACTACAAAAAAGTTTGTATCAAATAATTCCTTTTTGTAAATAAAATTAATATATTTATTTTTATACATACTTTTATGCTGATATACATATAAGTTATTTTTTCCTATAAAAATATATTGGTTACTTTATTGATTACTGATTATAAAAGGAGGGGCCTGACTGCTGGACAAGAGGACTTAGTTTTCCTTTTATATAAACCTTTCTATATTTAATGTTTTTCTAATGACAGGTAATGAGTGGTAGAAAAATAACTCTTGTTTTTCTCTAAAATTTTCTCTATTTGAGAATAATTAATGTTATTTTTCTTCCAAAATTTGGTTAATCTAGAGTAAGACTGAAGTACATTCCAAAGTCACTATACAGGAAAGTTCAAACATTGTTTTCTTTGTCATTTTGTAAACAGATATTTTAATTGAGTCCCTTTAATGAGTTCTAAACTCATAAACATTTTAAATGTTATGCTTTTGAACTGTGGTGTTGGAGAAGATTCTTGAGAGTCCCTTGGACTGCAAGGAGATCCAACCAGTCCATCCTAAAGGAGATCAGTCCTGGGTGTTCATTGGAAGGACTGATGTTGAAGCTGAAACTCCAGTACTTTGGCCATCTGATGCGAAGAGCTGACTCATTTGAAAAGACCCTGATGCTGGGCAAGATTGAAGGCAGAAGGAGAAGGGGACAACAGAGGATGAGATGGTTGGATGGCATCACCGACTCGATGGACATGGGTTTGGGTGGACTCCGGGAGTTGGTGATGGACAGGGAGGCCTGGCGTGCTGCGGTTCACGGGGTTGCAAACAGTCGGATACCACTGAGCGACTGAACTGACTAAACTGAAGTGAAGGTTTAAAAACTGAGAAGTAATTTGACAGTCGTAAATCTTTTTGTAAGTTGTTAAAAATGATAATCACTGAGGTAGTATATTAACTTTTTAACACTGTCTGAGAATTTATATGCAAGATTTTTATCTTTTCCAGGGTTATGGCAGATGAGTTAACCAACTCCAGAGCAGTTCTGCAGCGTCAGAACCGTGATGCACAGAGCGCTATACAAGATCTCCTGAGTGAACGGGAACAGTTTCGTCAGGAAATGATAGCTACACAGAAGTATGGCACTTGTTTACATTCTGAGCCCTTCTACTTTCTCCTGCAATTTTTGTTATAGTTCTTTCGTATTTCTACATTTATTAATTCACTGAGCATATACTTTGAGTAGCATTTTAAAATAGCTGCCCAGGGAAAGGAGGAAGAATGAAAAAAGCAGAAGACATGCTTCTTATATTCTTAATGGAGGAGAGATTAGTTATATCTATAGTGGAAGAAATTTTTGCATTTAAAAGTACTTTTTGGTTACAGTTATAGCAGTTTTGTAGTTTTTGGTAGAAGCCAAAAAGTATACCGGTCTTTACTTTGGAGGGAGATCTTTTTGAGAACTATTCTACAGTATGAGAGCTTACTTTCATATCCATATGCACCAGAACTGTCAAAATTGAGACTCTTCCTTAAAAGCACTTTATACTTTTATATAATTGATTTCTTACAAATTAAATAAAATTCAAGAGAAAATTATAGGGGACATTAGAAGAATGAAAATATATCAAAATATCAGATTTTGTGGGAGGCAACTAAAGCAGTGTTTAGAGGGAATTAATAAAGCTATAGCTTTAAATGCTTATTATAGAAAAGGAAAAAAGGTCTCATCAATAAGCTAAGCTTCCTTTTTAAGAAATACAAAGAGCAAATTAAGCAGAAGGAAAGAAAGGATGAGAGCAGAAATAAATGAAATAGAAAACCAAACACTGGTTCTTTGAAAGGATAAAGTTACAAAACCTCCAGGCAGTACAATCAGGGGGGAAAAAAAAAAAAAGATACACAGCATGAGACGGAAAGGGGATACTACAGAGTCTATAGTCATAAGATAATAGGGGATGTTATGAACAACTCTTTTCCAATCAGTTCAACAGCTTACATGGACAATCTACTTAAAAGACTCAGACTACTAGAATACTCAAGAACAGATAACCTGAATAGATAACCTGAATAGCCCTGACCTATTAAAGCAATTTACTTTGTAGTTAAAAATCTTCTAATAAACTCCAGGCCTACGTGAATCAAGTGGTAAATACTAACAAACATCTAAGGAAGAAATAAAACCAAATTTATACAACTTTACTAGAAAATAAAAGAACAGTTTCTACCTTATTTTTTGTGGCCAGCATCATCTTGATACCAAACTATACAGAGGCATTACAAGAAAACTGCAGGCCAATATCTATCTATAATGACTATAGATGCAAAAATCCTTAATGGAATTTTGGTGATTCAAATCCAACAGTATATAAAAAGCTTTATACATCATGGCCATGGAGGTTTTTCCCCAAGAATTATAGGTTGGTTTATCATTTAAAAATCAACCAATGAAATACAAAAAAATTATCATATATATACATACATACATGCACACATATAATGTATATATACACACACACATATGCATACACATACATATATATATACACACATACCATATAAGCATCTCAATAAATGCACAAATTAAATAAGTAGTACTATAATACTGAGTATATTATATTTTACCTGTACTAAAATAAGAGAACCAAAAAGGTACTTTTTGCCTCTCATAACCATAAAATCAGTTTAGGTGGTTTTTGTAATCTGACTTATTTTACCAGACTTCCTGGTTTATTGAACTCTTGAGAGAAAGAGGAGAAAGAAACTATATGATTTCAGAAACATGTTTCTCAGCATTCTTGCTTTTTATATTTTATCCTCTTACTAATGTTCAGTGCTGTGTGTTGCTGCAGGTTGCTGGAGGAGCTCTTGGTCTCTTTGCAGTGGGGAAGGGAGCAAACTTACTACCCTAGCGGGCAACCTCACAGCACGGCAGAACTAGCATTAACAAATCACAAGTTGGCAAAAGCAGTAAATTCTCATCTTCTGGGAAATGTTGGCACTAATGGTCAAAAAAAGGTTCCATCAACAGTTGAATTCTGCAGTACTCCAGCAGAAAAAATGGCTGAAACGGTAAAATATTTCTCTTTCATGATCTGTATAACCTCTAAGACTGTCCTCTTACATGTTATAATGAAAAGTGCTTGGCACTGGGAGTTAGGAAATATGGAATCAAAATTTCTCATGCTAATGAGCTAGTAATCTTGGAGGAAATTATTTCCTCCTCTGAGCTTAATTTTCTCAAACTCTATTAGTATACTCTTGAAGAGAAAAAAGTGTAATTGTTTTTAAAGATGGCCACTCCTATCTTAGTTCAGCTGCTTGCCCTCTTGGTTTCTGTACCAATGCCAACTCGTACCTCAGATTCAGTAGATGACTTTGGTTCCTCATTCACAGAACAAAAAGAGGGTAGAGGCAGAAAACTCCCTCCAGGTCCCAGCTGCTATGTATCTCGAAGCCTAGCTATGTGGCCTCCAACCTTACATATATTTCTGTTACTGGAAAAGTGTCTCTTTGGCTCTCCAAAGCATAGCATATTCCCCCAGGCTCATCAGGCCTCCCACTAACAGGTACTTCTTCTGTTGACTCTTTTTACTTAAGAACATGTCCAAGTGTCTTCCATCTAAAAAGAAAACTGTTCCCTCTATCTTAAGTTCTCTACATATGGTCTTATCACCTTCCCTTCATAACCAAAACTCTGGAACATGCAGTTCATATTTATTTCTACTTACATACCTCCCTTCCTCAACTCCCGCCATTGCTTATCTCAGTAGAATTCCAGCTCCACTGTCCTGAAAAAGGACTCTCATTAAGGCCATGAGTATTTAAGTACTTTGTCACATTTTACTTGAACTCCCTCAGTTTCTGAAGCCGTCATACTCTCCCAATTCTTTGCTACTGCTGTGACTGTTCGTTCTCAGCATTTGGTGGGGGGAAGGGGAATCCTCTTCCTGTGCCCACTCTTGAGCCTTTCCTCACGTAGTTGACTTTCTGTATCATCTCGGGATTATCATTAGCTAATCCCCATAGCATTATGCTTGTGACTTCTTCAGCTGAGACTTTTTTTTCTAGAATAAGATACATACCCAGCTGGACATCTCCATTAGCTCGTCCCATAGACAGCTAAAAACAGAACAACCTCTTGCTTTTGTATTTGTATTACCATTCTAGGGGGAAAAAAAAAGTAAAAGAAAAATAACCTGTTTCTTCTGTATTTCCTAGCTTAGCGAACTGTACCTACTACATTGGATGTTTTGAGGATTCCATAAAATAATACATATAAAGCCTGTAGCCATTTGCAGTATAGGTAATTTCTCAATAAATAGTAGCTATCATTTTTTATACCCTTCATCCCCTAAACCTGTTGCCTTTATGAGTCCTGTCAGTTTCTTCTAATTTATTCCCTCTGCCAAGTTTAGACACCTGATTGCCAGGCTAGACTGTACAGTAGCCTCCTAACCAGTATCCCTCCCTTGCTTTTTTACTTACCTGCAGCCATCCTCTGCTGCCAGACTGTTCTTTCAAAAATGTCAGTCCCATCATCTTGGTACTCATGTTCAGAGGACTCCCAGTCTCCCTCGTTACTGAATCTGAATTATTTCATATTGTATAGAAGGCCTTTCATTAATCATTATTCCAGCTCCCCTTCCCTTGGAGCATTTCCCAGGTGTGCCCACCCCCTGCACTTCACATCCCAGCTGTGTTAACCACTTTCATTCCACAGACGGGCCACTGTACCTCACGCCTCTGTATATACTTCCCTCTGCCTAGACTGCCTCCCAACAATCTCTCTCCTTGCCCAACCACTACACTGCCTTTAAGAATCAGCCTTCCCTGATTCCTTCAGGCAAACCTAGATTTTCCTTCCTCTAGGCTTGCAGTTCATCTTGTACATAAATCTAGTATAGCTCTTTATCATGGTTCATTGCAGTTTGATTCTCCACCTCCCAAACTGTAAGCTCTTCAAAGATGGGCACTATGTTTCCTCGAGTCTGGCATAATCCTCTATACATAGTAGGTGTTCAGCTATTTACTGAATGAATCAGTCCCTGAAACTAAACATTATCCAAAATTGTTTCTCCTTTTCTATTCTTTTTGTTGGGAAATTGTGTTGCTGCCCACTCAGTTGCTGCCAGTAGCATCTGGTATAACTAACTGCTTCTGATATCTTGAAACACTCTCTTCCCGTGGCTGATGTAACCTTACCCGCTCTCTTTTCTCTTTTCTCTGACCATTCTGTTTCACCACACGATGGTGGGTAGCCTCAGGGCTTGTTCTTGGTTTACATCCTCTTCCTCCAGTCCTTTATCCACCACATTGTCTCACGGAACAAAACTGACGGTCCTCCTTCCTCAGTGTCTCTTAGACCTTTCAGCCACATTGCTTCAAGATCAACCTTTCTTAGCTTAATTATTGCATTAAACTCCCTTTCTCTCTTATTCCCATTGTCTGCTTTGGTTCCCACCCCTTCTCTCATCCACCAGCTGTGTACAGAGTGATCTCTCTGAAAGACACCCAGCTTAAAATCTTGATCACTTTCAGGCTAAAATCTGGAAACCTTTTATCCTATTGGTATCTCAGTCTCCTTTAACTGTATTCATTTGCCATTTTGTTTCTAAAGATACATAATGTAATTACAAATATAGAGAATAGGGGTACCTTTCTTATTTCCCCTTCTCAATTTATAAGCAGCTTTAAGATAAGCCCTTTATCTCTGTCCTTTAGCATCTAACCAAGCTCCATAAAAACAGAAGAATATCAAAAACTAAATTGAAGAAGCAATAATCCTGTAGAAAAACAGAGGTATGGAAATGAAATGGTAGCTCTTAAATGATGCCAGGACATTTTTTAATTAGTTGTGGCCCCTTGGGTACATTGGTAACTTAGAAGGAAAAAATCCTGTTGGACAATATGAGAGCTAGGGAAACAGACACCTTGAGCCATTTCTGAAAGCTGTTTCAATAAGCCTTACATAGAAGAGAAAGCTCCTTTCCTCACTGCTTTTCCCAGTTCCTTTCTAATTCCACTGCCAATCTCCTTTGCACAGTAACTCATACTCATCATAATGATGATGGTTGTCACTGTTTAGTTGCTAAGTTACGTCCAATTCTTTGCGACCCTATGGACTGTAGCCCCCAAGGCTCCTCTGTCCATGACATTTCCCAGGCAAGAATATTGGAGTAGGTTGCCATTTCCTTCTTTAGGGGATCTTCCTGACCCAGGGATCAAACCCATATCTCCTGCATTGTAGGCAGATTCTTTACTGCTAGGCCACCAGGGAAGCCCTATGAAGATGGTTAGGAGAATATGAAAATGAGAAACAGGAGCTATGAGCCAGCCATGTTATCCTTGCCCTTAACCAGAGAATTTTTTTCAAACCAAGATTTCCTCCAGTTGTGGGTCTCAGAAAATGAAATGGAATAGAAAATTTAGAGCAGAAGAATTGAGAGTGTATGATGTCCATGAATCCAAGAAACAAAAACATGATCTTTAGCATAATACTGCATGTAAATTAGAAAAAAAAGAAATGAAAAGCCATTGATTTGACAAGTAAATAATCAAAAACTTTGAAATACATGTCAGTAGAAGAATAAAGGTAGAATTCCAGTTTCAAGCAGTTCAATGAAGGCCTGAAGGAGAAAGGTAATAAGTATATTTTGATTAAGGATAAAAATGAGTATCACTTATGGTAAAATAGATATAACCGTATCAATTTATTTTCTTCTATATTTTCATCAATACGCATGAGAACATTTCTTTATTTTTAAAAATACGTAACCTAGGTAATATAACAACTAGACATCATCGTTAAATTTAGAGCTTTTTGAGAAAAAGTGTAAGTTCTCGAGTCAAATTCATCATTCAGATCTTACTTTTTATGGTAGTTACCTATTAATGAAATAGAACGTATGAGTAGTTACATATTAGTAAGCCAAGGACTTTTGTAGTCCCTGCTGTATATATGACATTACCTCTTATTTTCCTTAGGTTCTACGCATTTTGGATCCAGTTACATGTACCGAAAGCTCACCTGATAATCCATTTTCTGAGTCTTCACCAACCACCTTACTTGCTACAAAGAAAAATATTGGACGATTTCATCCCTATACAAGATATGAAAATATAACTTTCAATTGCTGCAATCACTGCCAGGGAGAACTTATTGCCCTTTAACAATCAGTCTGGTGGAGGCACACTACAGGCACTTGTTTTTACCCAAAAGTCATTATTATTTGGGAGCTGGGGGTCTTTGGATGCTAGAAGTATTATCTCTTTCTATTTAAATAATATATATCCCCAAAGATGTTCCATGTACTGGACTCCAGATTACCCTTTCTTAATAAATACCTCAGGGTAAAGAAAAAAAATGAAACTGTGTAGATATATATAAGTAGACAATACTTCCCAGGCATGTTAGGATGGTTTTCCTAAAGGACTAGATTCTATACCTTTGTTTCAGGCCCTAATTTATTATTTATCTTGCTATATATTTTACATAAACAGATTTAATTTCTGAACTCTAAAGCAAGGATTGGCAGACTGTAGCCTTGGGTCATATGCAGCCATACCTATTCATTTACTGTTGTCTATGGTTATGCTACAATAGCAGCATTGAGTAGATACAACAGGGTTTATATAACTAGCAAAGCCTGAAATATTTATTATCTGACTCTTTACAGAAAAAGTTTTCTGACCCTCACTCTAACACAAAAGTAGCTGCAACGGCTGGGGAGAGAATGGGGTAGGAGTCCTTTCTCTTTTTGGTGATTTTGGAGCAGAGTACAAAAGAGTCTTATGGAAATAACAGGTGGAGGAACTATTTTAAGAATAAATGCTAAATGTTAAAAAAAAATTTAAATATTTTACAGCCACATTAAACAAATGCTTGAGCAAAATCATTGTTCTTATTTTGGTTTTATGCAGGGGATTCTGTATTTTAAATGGATATAACTGATCTACAGAAGAAACTTAACTGTTGAGCTCAGTTTGGCAATTGCAGCACAATAGGAATATCCAATTTGATACTTATGAAATATGGCAGAGAAAGTAAGATCTTTGGAGAACATCGCTCAAGCTCAAAAATGCAGTTCATCAATTGATTTTTACTATGTAATCTGTTATTATTTATTTATGATGGGCCATCATAAAACACCTTTTTAGAGGCCCGGAAAAATGTCCACAAAAATGTTGATAACAAATTACCCTAATGGGTTTCTTTACCTATCAGTAAAGAAATCCTCAAAAGACAAATCTGATCAAGTAACAATATGTTTTAATGTCAACTTAAAGATTTTTTTTTTTGGTCTGATTCATCTGAGTTGTAGTTTCAAGTGGGTGGCAATAAATTTCTTTACCTGCTTTAGTTTGAATATTGATTTTTTCTTCCCTCCAGAATGATGTGCTTCAATTCAAGTCTTCATCTAGTTGATACTATTTACAACTTACTCTTCAGTATTTCTTTTAAGTTTACAGAGCATAAAACTTAGAAGAAAACATAGAGGAAAAGCTTCATGACAGTGGATTTGGTAATGATTTCTTGGCTATGACACGAGAAGTACAGGCAACAAAAGAAAAAAATGGATGGATTAAACCTCATCAAAATTAAAACTTTCTGCATACCAAAAGAAACACTCAACAAAATGAAAAGGCATCCTGCAAAATGAAGGAAAATATTCACAAGTCATGTATCAAGGGTCTACTGATGAGAATAAATGAAGGGCTGCAAGTCAACAACCAAAAAAAAAAAAAAATCCAGTTTAAAAAAAAATGGGCCAAGTAATAGACATTTCTCTAAAAGAGATATACAAATGGCCAATAAGGACATCAAAGATGCTCAGCATCACTAATTATTAAGTAAATTCAAATTGCTATCACTTCATACCCAGAATGGCTACTACCAATAAAGCAAAATAACAAGTGTTGGCAAAGATGTGGAGAAACTGGAACCCTTGTGCCTTGCTGGTGGGTATGCATACAACTGCCGTTATGATCCAGGAATTCCACCTCGAGGTAGATACCCAGAAAAATTGAAAGCAGGGACTCAAAAGGATATTTGTATACCAATGTTCATAGCAGCATTATTCACAATAGCCAACAAATAGTAGCACGTGTCCTTTGATGGATGAATACATAAACAAAATGTATATACATGCAATGGAATATTCAGCTTAGAAGGAGTAAATTCTGATGCTACAGCATAGATGAACCTTTAAAACTCCATATTGAGATCCGACACAGAAGGACAAATAGTGTATGATTCTACTTATATGAGGTACCTGAAATGATTAATAGAAATAACAAGTAGAATAGTGGTTACCTGGGGTTAAGGGAAAGCAGAATGGAGAGTTTTTGTTTGCTAGGTACAGAGTTTCAGTTTGGGAGGATGAAAAATCATGAAGACAAAGGGGTATGGTTAAATACATATGAATGTATTTAATGACACTGAATTATACATTTTTTAAAATGGTCAAAATGATAAATCTTAGGTTATATATATTTTACCACAATAAAAAAAAATTCTATACATATAATCACAAACTAGTGGCACACTTTGCAACTGTTGGTTAAAGCGTGTCAGTAATAATAACAATAGCTCGATAACAAGTTAATCGAGCTATTAACTTGTTCCTTGTTATGAAGGAACAGACTTCATATTAACAACCTAAATACTATACCTTAAGGAACTAGAAAAAGAAAAGCAAACAACCCAAAGCTAACAGAAGGAAGACTGAAATTAGAGTGGAAAGAAAATAGAAAAATAGAGAATGAAAATCAAAAGCTGGTTCTGTGAAAAGATCCACAAAATTGGCAAACCTATAACCAGAGTGACAAAAAAAGTTGTAAATACCTAAACTCAGAAATGAGTGGGGGGACATTAGCAATCTCATTTAAATAAAGGAATAATTATATACCAACAAATAACCTGGATGAAATAGACAAATTCTTAGAAACACAATTTACCAAAGCTGACTCAAGGATAAATGGAAAATATGAAAAGGCTTATGTATGAGTGTGCTTAGTCACTCAGTTGTATCCAACTCTTTGGGACTCTATGGACCATAGCCCGCCAGGCTCCTCAGTCCATGCGGATTCTGCAGGCAAGAAAACGAGTGGGTTGCCATGCCCTCCTCCAGGGGATCTTCCCAACCCAGGCATTGAACCCAGGTCTTCTGCATTGCAAGTGGATTCTTTAGCATCTGAGTCACCAGGATAAAGGCTTATAATGAGAGATGACATCAGGAATCAAAAACCTCCCAACAGCAAGAGCTATGGATGTTGGATGATAGTGATGTGTAAATGTAGGTTCATTAATTGCAACAAATGAACCACCTTGTGGGAGATGTTGACGCTAGGGGAGATTTTAAGGAGAGAGGAAGCAGGAGTTACGTGGGAACTCTACTTTCTGCTCAGTTTCTCTATGAACCTAAAACTGCTCTAAAAAACAAACTGTACTAAGAAACAAAAACTCCCAACAAAGAAAAGTCCAGGGCCAGATGGTTTCACTGGTGACTTCTGCCAAAAATTTAGAGAGTTAATAGCAATCCTCCCAAAAAAATAAAAACAGAGGGAATACTTCATTCTATGAGGCCAGCATTACCTTGATACCAAAGCCAGACAAAGATCCCCCAAGAAAAGAATATTACCCAAAAAATCTCTTAAAAATACAGATGAAAATTCCTCACATAATACTAGCAAACCAAATGGAATATCATAGAAAAGGGGATTTATATACCACCAAGAGGTATTTGTCTCAGGAATGCAGGGTGCTTCAATATTAAGAAAGTCAACCAATGTAACATATCACATGAATAGAACAAAGGAGAAAAAACCCATTATCATTTCACTTGACACAAAAAGTATTTAGTAAAATCCAACACACTTTCATGATAAAAGCACTCAAAAAAAAAAAAATGTAATGGAAGAATAGAAAGTACAGGAGAGGAATAGGAATAGAACTTCCTCAACTTTATAAAGGACATTTATGAAAAACTCACAGCTAACATCAGGCATGTGTGCATGCTATGTTGCTTCATGTCCAACTCTGTGTGACCCTATGGTCTGTAGCCCACCAGGTTCCTCTGCTTGTGGGATTCTCCAGGCAAGAATACTGGAGTGGGTTGCCATGCCTTCCTCCAGGGAGTCTTCCTGACCCAGGAATCAAACCTGCATCTCTTATGACCCCTGTATTGGCAGGCGGGTTCTTTATCACTAGTGCCACCTGGGAAGGCCCAGCTAACACCATACTTAAGGCTAAAAGACTAAAAGCTTTCCTTCTAAGATCAAGAACAAGATAAGGATGCCCAGGCAGAGTGGAGTAGCAGTTGGAGATGTTCTGTTCTGAGGAGCAGCCAGTGGTGTGATGGTGCAAGCCAGGGACCATTTACACCTGAGACGGACTATGGAAAAGCAAGTACTGGAGGTGGAAGTCCAAGTCAAACGT
The DNA here is from genome assembly GCF_027580195.1 of Bos mutus. Classification (NCBI taxonomy): domain Eukaryota; kingdom Metazoa; phylum Chordata; class Mammalia; order Artiodactyla; family Bovidae; genus Bos; species Bos mutus. Next base: position 49,040,028 of record NC_091632.1, on the reverse strand, counting down.
AGAAGGACAGCCTCACGGAGCAACCAGAAGTGTCACCTGTACCTGAGGTAATCTCAGCAGCAGCAGCAGCAAGTACCTGTGGTTGATTTCCAGGCAGAACTGAAACGAGCTTTCTTAGCTGAGACACCAAGAAATGGTTAAAGCAGTACTGGAACACCTGGGTGGCTGATTCCAAAAGAAACAATCAAACAAAACTGCCTTCTCTTAGGTCTTAAGGATCCCAAATCTTTCCTGTGGGCATTGGATTTGGTGGAATAGCAATCATGACTGTGGGAAGGAGCAGCAAGGTGCTGCAGCACACATACCATAGGATAGAATATATCCTGCAAGATGGCCGGATCTTCATTGGTACGTTTAAGGCTTTTGACAAACATATGAACTTCACCCTCTATGACTGTGATGAGTTCAGGGGGATTAAGCCAACGGATGTGAAACAGCCCCAGCATGAAGAAAAGTGAGTTTGGGGTCAAGCGTTGCTCTGTGGGGAAACTTGGTTTCCATGACTCTGGAGGGAACGATACTGGCATTGCTCTGGTACCTCTTGCTGGAGCTGCAGGAGGCCCTGGGGTTGGCAGAGCAGTTAGCAGAGATGTTCCAGCTGGTGTTCCGATCCCCTAGGCCCCTGCTGGAACAGCAGGCTCTGTCCAAGGGATTGAGGGGTCATCCCAACAGGTAGTGACCCCACAAGGAGGAGGCACAGTAGCAGCTGCTGCTCCTGCCAGCACTGCTTGAACCCCAAGTAGTATCCACGAGGATGGGGGACTGCCCCCGCCACCATCAGTTGACCAAGCAACCCCACCTCCAGGAATTATGGCTCCTTCACCTGGTATGAAACCACCATGGGCCCACCACTTCCTTCCTCCTACTCAAGAGATATCAACAGGCATGCCCCCTCCAGGAATGAGGACCCCCTTCACCAGGAATAAAAGGTTCACCTCCTCCAAGAAAGCATCCACTAAGACCTGAGGGTACTACTGATCCTTTTGAGTCACTTTTTTTCGGCAATGAGTCTTGAGAAATATGTGGAGTGTTTGTGAACTTTTGTCTCCTCTGCTGCATTAATGAAAGTGAAAGTGTTAGTCACTCAGTGGTGTCCGACTCTTTGCAACCCCATGGACTGTGCCCTGCCATGCTCCTCTGTCCATGGGATTCTCCAGGCAAGAATACTGGAGTGGGTTGCCACTCCCTTCTCCAGGGGAACCTTCCGACCCAGGGATTAAACCCTAGTCGCCTGCATTGCAGGCAGATTCTTTACCATGTGAGCCACCAGGGAAGCACTGCTACATTAAGATCAACTAATAGACACATGTGGAAAAAAAATGATGTCCACTTTCACTACTACTACTCCACATTATACTAGAAGTCTTAGCCAGAGGAATCAGTCAAGGAAGATAAATTAAAGGCATCCCATTTGGAATGGAAAAATTAAAACTATCTCTATTTGCAGATGATACCTAGCCTACATGGGCATCCCTGGTGGCTCAGCCATAAAGAATCTGCGTGCAATCCAAGAGATGTGGGTTCGATCCTTGGGTCAGGAAGATCCCCTGGAGAAGTAAATGGCTACACACTCCAGTATTCTTGCCTGGGAAATTCCATGGACAGAGGAGCCTAGTGGGCTACCATCCATGCGGTCACAAGAATCAGACATGACTTAGCAACTAACCACCACCACCACCATCTATCCTATACAGAGAAAATTCAAAAAATTTTCACCAAAAATTTAGTACTAATAAACAAATTCAGCCATGTTTCAGGGTACAACATCAATAATCACAAATCTGTTTGTGTTTCAAGTATAGAACACATAAAATTAAGAAAACAATTCCATTTGCAATAGAATCCAAAAAATAAATATCTATGAATAAATTTAATACAGCAAGTGAAAGACTTATACACTGAAAACTATAAAACATTGCTGCACTAAATGAAAAGACATGCTGTGTTTATGGGTTAGAAGACAGTCTCATGATGGAGAAGGAAATGGCAACCCACTCCAGTACTCTTGCCTAGAAAATTCCATGGATGGAGGAGCCTGGTAGGCTACAGTCCATGAGGTCGCAAAGAGTCAGACACGACTGAGCAACTTCATTTTCTTTCTTTCCATAGTTTCTTTTGGAGAAGGGAGTGGCAACCCACTCCAGTGTTCTTGCCTGGAGAATCCCATGGACAGAGGGGCCTGGTGGGCCACAGTCTACGGGGCTGCAAAGAGTCGGACATGACTAAGCAACTAACACACACACACAGTCTCATGAAGATGGCAATGCTACCTAAAGCAAATGACAGATTCACTGCAATCCTTATGAAAATTTCAGCAGCCCATTTTGTAAAACTGTTGTGGAATACTTAAATGTCAAATTGGTTCTTATCATTAAAAATAAACTTTAAACAACACAAGACTAGTTATAATGAAAAGTTAAACTGCCTGGTATACACTCAAAGTGCTGTAATAAGCAGAGAAAGGATTGAATAATTCTGTTCTCTAATTTAGGGTCAAGTGATTAAGGTACAAATATCCAGTTGTTAAGAACCCTGTCTTCTGAAGCTTTTAAAGAACTCCTACAGCAATTCTCCACTCTCCATCACACTTGTATGTTTGCCTTTGTCCTCCACTCAAGTGCTCTTACACACATCAAAGATACTGTTTCCCCATATGTGGAATTACAAATGTCTACCAAGGTATGTAAGCTTTATAGTAACACTGAAAGAAAGAATTCTGCAACCATACAAATCTCAGAATCTGTGAGCAAACTGCTCAACTCTATAGTTTCTTCATCTGCAAAACAAGAATGACTAATAGAGTTGTTATAAGATCAAATTATTTATGTAAAGCATTTACAACAATACCAGGCACATTATGAACTCTCAATAAGAGCTGTATGATTTTGTATAACATACCCAAAATAGTTATATATATATATATATTTTTTTTTTTTTTTTTAAAGAACATGTGGAAGTATGCCTAACCTATTGCTTAGCTTGCTACAGCTATTCCAAATTGACATAATTAGGACTGTGTATCAGGCCTTGATCCAGATTTGTTTAAGAGGTCACTTCTCCTGCCTTATGAAATGTTCTACTGCAGTTTTTTTTTAAATGATAATAGGAACTAAGAATAGGTACCTGTCCCTTTTTTGTGTTTGTTTCAGCTAGAAATGTTAAAATAACTTAGAAGTAAAGGAATGTAGAGTTCATTTGTTCAATTTTTTACATGGACTAAGATGGTATAACACATTACAATGCTGCAAGATAAGAAATTTATTTTGCTCTTCTATTAAAGGAAATAAGACAAATTCACCATCAACACCACCAAAAGATAAGTAGCACTTCCATAATTTAGAGTATAACCAAAGCACACAGGCCATAAGAAATGATATCCAAAATTTTGAGGACAGCAGCTTCCAAATGAAGATTTAATAAATACCTTCAGTTGTAATGATCAGTAAAACGGAAAGATTTGGCTTCCGACATATTATATAGGTGGCACTGTAACTGTTTAGACCGCTTTGCTTCTAGTCGGAGCTGTCTAGCTCTTTCTTTGACAGCTTGTTGCTCTGCTAATTTTTCTATCTGTTTTCTTCTTAGCCATCTGTAGAGAGAGACATAATCAGATCTGGTATCAGCCTGAATATATCTTCACACTTTACATTTATTACTATAGACAATTATAGGAAATTGGACTTCTTTATACTGAAATGCTCTGCTCAACACAAATTAATATTAACTGAAAATTTTCATTCTTATACCAAAGGCTCACACTAGGAAAGCATGGTAACGTTTACAATCAAATATTTGAATTAAGTTTGTCTTATAATGAAACTGCCAACTAAAAAACTTTTTAAAGTGATTTAGAAACTGTTTTACATGTGGAATACATAGGTCATATGTAAAATGATTTTTAAATCTTTTTTAAAATATGATTTTCTAAACAACTAAGTATTTGACTGGTTCCATATAATTTATTTAGCAGTATGCAGAAATGCTGCCTTGCTATTCTTGGTAGAGAAATCATAGAATTCCTGCTTTTCAGTGAATAAAATAATTCCTCCTTAAAATAGAAAAATAAGCCTTAGAAGAAAAATATCAACATTCTAACAAATTTAAGTCTATAAAGCTTGCTTAGGTTAAATAACATTAAAAATAACTATATATATTACATCTCTGGTATGAAAGTGCATATGTGGTGTGTGCATGTGTGTATATGTTTTCAGAAATAAATCCAAACAACTATATGATTGCACTAGCATAAAAGAGACTTAAGAAACCTCTCATCCAATGTTGGGTGGTCCTGAATTGGATAGTAGTTTGAGCAAATTAAATGCAGTCCCTTAGGGGTCAACTGGGAAGGGAAAGGAAAGAAAGAGGCAAAGAAACTAAGAAAGAGGAAGATAGCAGAAAAGAAAGAAATGAACTTCAAACAGTGGACTAAATTTCCACTCCCTTTCCCAAGTCTTGCTGGCAAACTTATGAAGCCAGATCTGTTTCCTCAGAATAAGCCAGGTATTACACTCTTACCCAGGCAACTGAAAGGAGACTGGGTTTGCCTTCAATTACCAAAACAGGTGTCTAAATCCCCTTTTCATCTGGTCTGTACAGATCTTCCTCCTCTTTACAGAAAAAATACTTACTGGTTAAGTGCAACTCTTTATTCAGTTTTCTGAGGACTAAGTAGGAGAAGCTGTAACCAATCTTTGGCCCACTTCTCCAAGCAATGAACAAATCAATCAATCAATGGGAGGCTATCAAAAGTTATCACACTGGTGCCATTAAGAAATAGTTTTAGTATTAAAACATATCTTGAAAGAATGGTATAGATATTATGCAAAGTATGGAGTTAAATTTAAAACTGTGGCTTTAAAACTATAGGTATATAATATAAGGGATTAATTTTTTTTTAAGTTTTATTGACTATATAATTTTCTAAATTGCCCATGAGGAGGAGGGGAAACGCCCTTCCTTTGACTTACTGTTTAAAGGCCCTGTCACGGCCTTCTGTTCCTTTAAGGAAGACTAAGCACTCCTCTTGCTTTCGCAGTTCTTCTGTCTTTCTTTCTTTCAATTGTTCTTCATGCTTTTTTTTAAGCCATAATCGAAAAGCTTGCTGTGGATCTCTGTTTTCCTGCTGTTCGCAAAAGTAAGTTTTGCTTAATTTAAAGAAATGAAAACTACTTTTTAAGGCTCTGCCAATAGGACCCTGTAAGAATACATGTCCTATTCACCAGCTGTTCATAATAATACCAGTCTCATTACTTGCACTCTTAGCATCCAAACCAAATATATGACCTCTGAATCAACACTCACTGCCCTCTGGCTTCTTTCAAAAGTCTTACTGAGGTAATCAATAAATGGAGAATGTCAAGATGCAGTGATTGGCAAACTTTTCAAAACTGAGCCCTTTGACAAATAAAATAATTTTGCACACCGACACAAGCATATAAAGTCAGTATGAGTGAGGTATTGGTATCAATTACTGAAGTAAGCTCCATGGAAGCTCCAATGGAATTGAAAACCAATGACCCAACATTTGTGTTATTCAACCTTTCTTTTAAATTCTTCTTTCATTTTTAAGAGCATCTGCCAAGCCCATCTCCAAAAATGCAATTATTACTATGGAGCATGGCAATGAGGATTTTCAACCATAAGAATTTTTTCATAAGGATAATTGCCATGAGGATTTTGTCATAAGAATGGGCTAGTGGGAATAGCTTATTGTATGGTTCTTCAAACTTTATGATGGATACTATCCTCAAGGAGTTTTCAAAAGCTGAAAGAGCTCTTATTTGGGAGAGTAAAGAGAGCAAAGGGAAAGATTTTGCAGCTCTTCAGCCTTGGAAAAAGCATGACTCATGGCCTGGCTAGAATACAAAAGGAAAAGATGCATTCATTTAATCCTTTTGCTACATCTGAGTTCTGTGATAGAGAGCTTCTACACCTTGCATTTTCCTTTATCTGTAGCCTATACTGCCAAGTATGCTCCAGTCTAATTTATATAATTTATATAACCTAGAATCTTTGGTGTATAATGCAGAACTTTGTGAAGAGGTCCTATGGACCTACAAGACCATTGCTGAACACCTGAAAATTTGAGAGTATCTGGAGATTACTAAAAAGTGTTCAATCTGCAACTATAGATTAAAAGAGTTAGGAATGCAGGGTCAGACAGGATTGATGGGTATCACTCACTGATGGGTATTCATTCAAGAGATATTTACAGAGCATCTACTACATACAGTATCTACCTGTACAGAGCTACTAGGATGCATCAAAGGTAGGGGGGGCGGTGGGGAAACAAGGCTCCCTTTCTCATACATTCTATACCTGCACTGTATGATACAGTAGCCACTAGTCACAAGTAACTACTTAAATAAAATTAGAGATTCAGTATCTCAGTCACATTAGCTACATTTTAAGTACTTAACAATCAAATTATGGCTAGTGGCCACTTTACTGGACAGTGTAGATACAGTGTTACCATCATCACAGAAAATTGTATTGGGCAGTGTTGTTCAAGATAAGATGAAATATAGGATTGATTGACTGTTATGTCAGGTTCAAAAGAAAAGTATGGTAAGGAAAGACAGTAATAATGGGAGATGTGAGGAGAAAGGAATAAACTCCTAGGAACATAGTATCTACCAAGGCTGAATAAGGAAGAACTGAAAATGTGAACAGGTTGATTACTAGTAATGAAACTGAATCAATAATCAAAAATCTCCCCCAAAACAAAAGTCCAAGACTAGATGGCCTCCAGAAAATCTAAAGAAGAATTAATACCGATCATTCTCAAACTCTTCCAATAAACAGGAGAGGACACTTCCAATCCATTTTAAGAGGCCTGAATTACTGTGATACCAAAGCCAGACAAAGACAATACAAGAAAACAAAATTAGAGGCTGATATGCTTGATGAATTCTTTAAATGTAAAAATACTCAACAAACTATCAGAAAAGCTAATTCAGCAGTATATTAAAAAAGATCATACATCAATGATCAAGTGGGATTTTACAGAGATGCTGCTGCTGCTGCTGCTAAGTTGCGTCAGTCGTGTCCGACTCTGTGCAACCCCAGAGACGGGAGCCCACCAGGCTCCCCTGTCCCTTAGATTCTCCAGGCAAGAACACTGGATTGGGTGGCCATTTCCTTCTCCAATGCATGAAAGTGAAAAGTGAAAGTGAAGTCGCTCAGTCGTGTCCAACTCTTAGCCCATGGACTGCAGCCTACCAGGCTCCTCCATTCATGGGATTTTCCAGGCAAGAGTACTGGAGTGGGCTGCCACTGCCTTCTCCAACAGAGATGCTAGGATGGTTCAAATCTACAAATCAGTGTTATACACATTAACGAAGTGAAAGATAAAAATCATATGATGATCTAAATAGATGCATAAAAAGCATTTGACAAAATATATATTTTCATGATAAAAACTCTCAAAAATTGGGTATAGAGAGAATATACCTCAATATAATGAAGACTATATATCACAAGTCCACAGCTAACATCATACTATCAGGGGCAAGACAAGAATCCCCATTCTCACTACTTTTATTCAACACATACTTGAAGATCCAGCTGGAGCAATCAGACAAGAAAAAGAAATAAAAGGCATTTGAATTAGAAAGAAAGAAGTGAAATTGCTCTATTTGCACATTACATATTATTATTATATACAAAAACCCTAGAGACTTCACCCCTCCCCACAAAAAAAAAAAAGAATAAACCATTCAGTAAAGCTGCAGGATACAAAATCAATATATAAAAATCAACTGTGTTTCAATACACTAAAAACAAACTATCTGAAAGAGAATTAACAAGGCCTTGTAAAATAGCATGAAAAAAGAATGAAATAGGTACCTAGGAATAAATTTAACCAAGGAGGTGAAAGACTATATGCTGAAAGCAAAAAGACATTGATGAAAGAAACTGAAGATACAAATGAATGGAAAGATACTCCATGACCATGGACTAGAAAAATTAATACTGTTAAAATGTCCATACTATCTAAAAATTGTCCATGCAATCTAAAATTCATTACATAAAAGTTCCAATGGAATTTTTCACAAAATTGAAAAAAACTCCTAAAATCTGTATAAGATCCAAAAAATCCTGAGAAAGAACAACAAAGCTGGAAGCATCTCACTCCCTGATTTTTATCTATATTATAAAGCTGAAGCAATCAAATAGTATATTAATAGTACTGGCATGAGAATAGACACAGATCAATGGAAGAGAATAGAGAGCACAGAAATCAACCCATGCATATACTGTCAATTATTTTCAACAAAGAAACCAACAATAACAATGAGGAAGGAACAGTCTCTTCAATAAATGGAATTGGGAAAACTGAATTGCTACACGTAAAAACTACCTCATTTCCTTTTCTCTTAATATACTGGATAGAACTACCAGAATAAAATTATTTATTATAGAAGGGAGGCTTACCTGTCTCTGACTTTAATGGGTATGCCTATAGTATTTCCTAAGATAGTATTTATCCTGTAATCCACATTTTACTAGAAAAAATTAAAAATAAATGCTAGTAAATATGAGTATATACTTTTTCTATATCTTTTAATGTAGACAAATTCTTTTTATTTACCTATTTTGTACTAAATATATTAATAGATTTGTTATTATTGGTCCATAATTTCCTTCCTAAAATAAACTGTACTTGGTTATAGCATGCTATTATTTTACTATACAGTTTGAGTCAAATTTCTCAATATTTTCTCTTTTAGTTCATGGTTTCAGGTTTACTACCTGAAAAGATACTGTCCATCCCAAGATTATAAAAGCTAAATTTCTATAAATGGCATAATAAATAATGTAAAAGTACATCATTTTGTTAGTCAAGGAAAACATATTTACAGACATAATAGACAAGGATTAAAATCTGTACTGCGGGCAATCCAAGAGACTCTGGTTCAAATACTGGGTCAGAAAGACCCCTGGAGAAGGGATAGGCTATCCACTCCAGTATTCTTGGGCTTCCCTGGTGGCTCAGTTGGTAAAGAATCCACCTGCAATGCAGGAGGACCTGGATTCCATCCCTGGGTCGGGAAGATCCCCTGGAGGAGGGCATGGCAACCAACTCCAGTTTTTTTTCCTGGAGAATCCCCATGGACAGAGGAGCCTGATGGGCTAGAGTCCACGAGGTCGCAAAGAGTCGGACATGACTGAGAAACTAAGCACAAGAAAAATAAAACTAATAAAAAAGAAAAGACTACAAATAGGAAATTCACAGAAAACACATCCTCATATACACTCATATATATTAATAATTTGAAAAAAATAAGAAAATAAACTACATACAGTGTTAGACAGGATATATTAAACATTCACTCTTACATACTGCTGGAGGGACTAAAAATTAATACAAACTTTTAGGAGGCTAACTTTGCATATTTAACCACAACTTTCATTCTGGACATCCAATAAGTCATAAATTTCCAAGAAACCCTCTTATAGAATATTGATGTTCTCCTATAGAATTTACGTGTTCACAACAGCCCTGTTAATTAATAGAGAAATATTAGAATCAATCTAAATATCTACAAGTGAGGAATGGTTTAATAAGTTACATCTGAAAGTAGAATATCATGGAGCTATTTGAAAAGAGATCTAAATGCAATGATCTAAAAATACATCCTTGATGAATAAGTGAAAAAACCCAACCACATAATACATTTTTAGCAGATAAACATGTAAATAAAAATAAAAGCTATAAGGATTTGCAGCACACTGTTAAAAGCAGTTACCACTAGGAGATGAGCCTGGAAGGGGTTAGGATTGAATTGTCAATTTTTAGTTTATATACTACTAAGTCACTTCAGTCGTGTCTGACTCTATGCGACCCCATAGACGGCAGCCCACCAGGCTCCACTCTTCGTGGGATTCTCCAGGCAAGAACACTGGAATGGGTTGCCATTTCCTTCTCCAATGCATGAAAGGGAAAAGTGAAAATAAAGCCGCTCAGTCGTGTCCGACCCTCAGCGACCCCATGGACTGCAGCCTACCAGGCTCCTCTGTCCATAGGATTTTTCAGGCAAGAGTACTGGAGTGGGATGCCATTGCCTTCTCCTTTAGTTTATATACATTTTTTAAATAGTAGGGATATAGATGATTTTTTTTTACTTTCTTATGGGGTTTTTGTATATTTCAAATTTTTTAAAAAATTAAATAATATGATGGCTTTGTTAGTTTTCACATAAGATTCCTATACATCTACTCTTAAGTGAGACCAATCTGTAGAGATTTTGTGTACATTGTCCTATTTAAATATCAAAGTTACATATCTTGAAAAAAATTAATTGGTAGCTTTCCTTTTTTCTGTGCTTTAACTGTTTGAATAAAATAAGAGTCATTTCATTTTTACAAGGCTTCTTAGAATTTAATTATGTAATAAAGTTATCTGCATGTTGCATCTTTTGCAAGGGTAGTTCTTGGACCATTTTTTCTACTTATTCTTTAGGCTTTTAGTCTGATAGTCAGACTCCCTTCTGTAAATAAATCCAGCTTTCATATATGTATGAACTTATTCTTCATGAAGAAGAACTACTTACTCTACTGTTCATGTCTTCAATCTGCTTTGCTCGCTGAATTCTCCTCATTTCTAGGACCTGCTCTCTCTTCTTTTGCAACCATGCTTTAAATACCATGTCGTTTTCTTTTTTCTTTTCTTTTTCTTCTTCTATTTTCTTTTGATCTTCCTGGGGGAAAGAATATCCAAACACACTAATGAAAAATTAATAAAATTATATATGTTATCAAAGTAGAGAGAGATATTTTGATATCTAACATTAGAATTCCCTCTAAAAATTTCCATCTGTAAATTGGGCCTCCCTAAAGAAAACAGGGCCTCCAATTTTCTTAGGGGAAAAAAAGGAAGACTTCAGATAAATTGCAGAGGTAAAGTCTATAATTACATAAATCTACACTATGCAACATGCTGTTCAAGAATTTCTTGGATCTCTCCTTTGCTTCCTAGTTTATTCTTGGTATTTAACTCCTCAAAAACCACAGCTATGCAAAAGACTGCCCCAAACACACACACACACACACACACACACACACACTCTCTCTCTCTCTCACTCTACAAGCATGAATATGGTGTCTACAGAAGCACTATAAATGCCTTAAACATTTTTAGACTATTGTTAAATTTGTTAATTGTGACACATGACATTGTGATTACGAAACCAGTGCTATTATCATTTTCTTTTTGAAGTATACAATCATCTCTGAAGTGTACAAGTGAGCAATGATTGGTTGTCTAGGACTTGCTTTGAAAAAAACTTCCGCCAAAAAAGGAAGAGATGAAGCAAATAAGCCAAAATCTCAATGACTCTTGAATCTGGGTAATGGAGACATAAGGGTTAACTGTACCTTCATATGTGTTGGAGATTTTTTATCATAATGTTTAAAAACATTTTCAACTAGTGTATATCCATAAAGTAACATTTTTGCTATCATAAAAATATTTAAACAGTTAACTATAAGAACAAAATGAATTTCTTTAACTGAATTATTAAAGTGATGTTATAAAAGAGAGTTACTTAAACTTGAAGGGAGGTATTTACTTAAACCAATTATGAAGAGCTATAAAACAGTAACTGGGAGCAATGCAGCAAGTCTTAGTGGAAATATCACCATGGTAGAAGTTAAGAGATCTGAGTAACAATCATACTGCCATCATACTATGTTAATTCAGGCAAACCCTTTAACTCAGTATTCTCATCTATAATATGAAGTTGTATTAACAAGCTCATAAGTCTCTTTCAATACTAAAATTTTAGCATGGAAATAAACTGAATGATAGAATCCATGCTTAAACTGTTTTCAAATAATGAATTCAGAGTTCTTTCCATGTGTTTTGACAGTATACCAAGCCCTTTTTGATCGAACAAAATGTAGAAGGAAAAATTCTATACAATTAATAGCATAAAATGTCTTTAAAAACTTGTATACCATTTTCTAAGCCCTTATAATGGAGCTTACATAATATGTGAATTTACTAAGTATTACACTTTATATTTATTTTAGCTCCCTTTTACCAAAGGATTTGGGATGCCTTGCATGAATAATTGTAGGACAATTATTTTTCCAGACAGGACATCTGGATTAAACAGATGATATTAGCCAAAGCACAGACACTGCAGCTGCCAAAGAGAACAGTGAGATGATGCACTTAGTGTAGAGAGACGGAGTAGAGCAGCCCTATTTGCCCCTAGGAAATATTTTGCAGGGCATCAAAAAGGAAAGCCTTCTCCTGAAACCAGCTGAAAATATTTTAAAGTCTTAGCACTTAATTGAGCTAGTACATAACCAAAGTGAAATTTAGTTATGAGGATCCTGACATGAGAAAGTATATCCCAAAAAAGTGTGTGACACCCAAAAAAAGAGGATCAAAAGAAAAACGAACTATCCATTAGTCATACCCATTAAAGATTACCATTAGTTCATTAGTGAAAAAGACACTGACATTATATAAAACCTCATATATAACTTCTACAGAAATATATACAGAAGCACACATGTAAACATGTATGTGTGTATGCAGCAAACAAGTAGTTCAGTTATTCTCAACAAATTCTTTTATATTACCATGCAGTTCTGAGTTAACAGATCCTTTTATGTACCTATTATATACCTGAACCAAGGAAGCTGAGTCTAATAAGAGTTCAGATTTCAGTAGCCAACTAAGCTAAATTTTACTTAGTATGCACCCTTTCAGATTTCCTGCCTAAAAGTGTGCTATAGGTTACAACATGTTCTTAGTAACTTCATTTCTTAATCTTTTTCTGCTAATTTGAGTTCCTGATTTAAATGCCAGAAATTTCCATTGATCATTTCCTACATAAGTGGAAAATATACCACTTCTCAACTTCTCAATGGAGAAGGCAATGGCACCCCACTCCAGTACTCTTGCCTGGAAAATCCCATGGATGGAGGAGCCTGGTGGGCTGCAGTCCATGGGGGTCACTGAGAGTCGGACACGACTGAGCGACTTCACTTTCACTTTTCACTTTCATGCATTGGAGAAGGAAATGGCAACCCACTCCAGTGTTCTTGCCTGGAGAATCCCAGGGATGGGGTATCCTGGTGGGCTGCCGTCTATGGGGTCGCACAGAGTCGGACACGACTGAAGAGACTTAGCAGCAGCAGCAACTTCTCAACATGACAGGAAAACTGGGATTTCTACTTTGCTACAAACACGTCATGGGACTTTGGTAAAGTTATTTAAATTTTCTGGACTAGTTTTTCACCTATGAAATAATCTTTAAGGTTTCTTCTTATGTTCTATTAACTGTGATTCTTTTGCCGTTAGGTATTTTCAGGTAGACATTTTATGTGGTTCAGCTTAATGCTATCTGGTATTCAGTAAAACAGAGAATCAGGGCACTGATTTATGTAGTTCAGAGAAAATTCCCATTTTAGTACTTAGAAGTTTCAATTATAAAACACTTTTATTCTCTTTAGGAGCAACCCCCCCTCAAAATAATAATTTTGGATTCTGTAGGGCATCTTGGAGACATTTCAGTTAGGTTATTAGGCTCTATTCTTAAAACGAAAATCCCTGAAATCAAGAAAATGTAGTGTTGATAACAATCTATAAGAGGAACAGAAAAGAGTTTTATTCCAGCCACACTGAGGACTATTGCCCAGGAGACACAAATTCAATAAGCATCTGGATTGTGTTCCACGGCATTACAAAATAGGGGAGGCATATATATAGGCAAAAAATGCAAATCACAGAGTTGTTTGTCAGGATTAGGATTGAAGCTAGCAAAAAATAATGGTGCTTCTTAAGCAAGGATTGGCTGGTATCTGAAATGGTTAAATAACTACAAGGGGAGACCTTGAGACCATCAGGTTGAAGCTGGCAGATGGTATTTTGAAGAGGTCTGGTGATATACTTGAGTTTGACGCAGTTCAGAAAATTCAGGTTCTCGGTGATACAGGAACACATCTGAAACCATATCCACAATGGCCACCCAGCTCCATTCTGGATGCCTGAACCACAGTCTTTTATCTTGTCAGAACAAAGAACATGAAATATCAAATATGACAGGGGTACATTCCTTCAAGGTTTCAAAAGAGACAGATTAACATGTACACAGTAATTCAGTACGGCCTTGGTGTCTGGGAAGGGGCCCTCATCTTCAAAGGAGAACCAGCATGAGTGTCATGGGAAGGTGGGGAGCATTTATCCTATCTTCAAGGAGGCATTCTAAACAATCTGGTAAGTACTGGGGTTTTTTTTTCCCAATGGTGAAAGCAGAGGGGCTGTTCAAATAGCAGGCTGTCCTAGTCAGCATAAGAGGCTTCCCAGGCAGTGCACAACGTTCAAGACAAATCATGTATAAGCCAGGATTCCCCATACCTCAATATGTGAAAATTTCTTCCATCCAGTAGTCCTGGAAGATGCATGAAATATACACACACACATACACACACACCAGAGAATTATAATCTAATTCCTTTGTTGCCTTCTAAACCCCAACAAATTTGTGCCTTCATTTTGTCCATCTGACATCTGATTTTCTCCTATCTCATGTCAAAATTGGGCTTTCCTGATAGCTCACCTGGTAAAGAATCCACCTGCAATGCAGGAAACCCTAGTTTGGGGTTGGGAAAATCCCCTAGAGAAGGGACAGGCTACCCACCCAGTATTCATAGGCTTCCCTGGTGGCTCCGATGGTAAAGAATCCACCTGCAATGTGGGAGACCTGGGTTTGATTCCTGGGTTGGGAAGATGCCCTGGAGGAGGGCATGGCAACCCACACCAGTATTCTTGCCTGGAGAATCCCCATGGACAGAGGAGCCTGGCAGCCTACAGCCCAGGGGGTCACAAAGAGTCAAACACAACTGAGCAATGAAGCACAGCACAGCATATCGAGATTATTTTCAGGAGTCACTTAACTTCTCTGAGCCTCACCTTTAAAAGGAAAGGATCAGATGAAACCATCGTTGAGATCTCCTCTAGCTCTAACACAAGTCATTTATTACTATGCTTTTGTGATCTTCACAAGAAAGGACCAGGGTAATCAGGGTGCTTGTTCCGTAAATACAGATTGTTAACACTTAACCATTTAATTTAACAACAGGAAAAAACAAGCAAGTGCATGTATCCAAACATTTGAAGAACCATGTCAATTCTTACTGAATTTATAAAACATAGAAACATATTCTACTTTCAATATAAGGCCCACTTGTGCTCTCACCTCTTTCTTCAGCTTTTCTCTCTTTTGTTCTTGTCGTTTTTTCAGTTCTTTCTGTCGAGGAGAGAGACAGAATGTTGAGGTCGCTGGAGACACATCTGCAGACTGGGTCCTCTGGTTAGATTTTCCGTTCCCCTTACTTCGATCTGAGTTGACAGCAGAGCTTGGGTAAGTCTTGGGGTTGGGTGGTGGCTGAGGATGTAAGTCAGTGGCTCTTCTGTTGATGAGGGAGCAAGAGCATGTACTTTGGCTACTGGCTCTTCTTTCTTGACTCCACTGACAGAGACAAATTGGGAGATCTGGGTGACAACTGCTGAGGTTCACCTTCTGTACTATTAGCATTATTAATGGGAGGCAAAACCCCCTGACTCTTAATGTCTTGTAAATTCACAAGTTCAAACTTTCCATCTCTCTCCATTAGGATTTTCCTATCCTTGTTTTCTTCACAATTTCCATCAGTAAGTGACAGGATCACATTTTCTTGTCTAAATTCATTGGAAATACATAACTGTGACAGTTTTCCAGACACATTACTTTCATTTTCAAAATAATTTTTGTAAGTATCACTGTCTTCCAGAGGAGGAACTTCTAAATCAACTAATTTGTCCTTGAATTTAAGTTTGCGTTCCCTTTTATCATTCACTGGTTCTTGATTTTGTAGAAGTCTGTTGGCTTGT
The DNA here is from genome assembly GCF_027580195.1 of Bos mutus. NCBI lineage: Eukaryota > Metazoa > Chordata > Mammalia > Artiodactyla > Bovidae > Bos > Bos mutus. Next base: position 49,024,136 of record NC_091632.1, on the reverse strand, counting down.
ATAATTTTCTCCATAATATATCTCCTTAATTCCTCATCCTCTTCCTCCTCCAGGTCTTGATGGCTTTCTAGTTTGGATTCTTGCAAAGAGTTTTCACTATCTGAATCTGATATGGGGTCCAAAGGTTGAATACTTGGTACAGAAATAAAGTCATTTCTTCTCAGTGAAACCTCATCCTTCAAAGATTTATCAGGATCAGAAAGGTGCTTGGTGTGTTCTATTTCTGTTTCATTCTCTTTTAAGTCTTGGTTAATATTCTCTTCATTCCCACAAGCCATCTAGAAAAAGAGAGATGAGATTCATTTTCAGTAAAAATTGAGACTCTTTGTCCATTCATATGTAGACAATCCAAAATGGATGTTCATACTCATAATTTATTTTATGAATGGGAAAAGTTACATGCTTCCTGCTCATATTATCACTCATAGTTTTCTAATTCATATTTTACTTCCCCAAGGAAAAAAGCAAAAAAATTGGGGAAAAATTTAAATCTGAATTTGATGTTGCTAAGTACTAGAGTGATTACTTTTTTTACAGATTCCATGCCAATGTATAAAACTGTAACTACAAACAGTACAATATTATTATCCCTCCCTCTATAAAATGTTCCTCCTTTTACATTTTCAGAAGAATATACTTTTAAATGTTTTCTCCTTGTAATATTTGTACTTTTTCAAAAAGATATCTTTCTCCCCAGGACCGTTACAAGGTCACAGCCTTTGGTCAAGTCATCATTCGGAGTTTCCTATGATCTTTTCAAATTATTACTGCTGCTATTTTCTGCATGATCTATACCCAAATTCCAAGTCACTTTTTACCTCTGGATCAGATTTTCCTTCCTCAATTATCTTCAGAGGCTCCAGTAATCTATGTTAAACACCATTATATAACTTGGTCTTACTTTTTTTAAAAAATTTAATCCCACATGAACCATGAACCAGTATTTTCACAAAACCCTATTCCACATCTATTAAGTAATGGCTACTATGTCCTGCTGTCGTCAAGCCCTTTAAAATTCCCTTCCTCTTTTACTAACTTAGTCACCAATTCTAAGAGCCTCTTCTTCCTAACCTGGACAACACTGCTGTAAGTCCAATAAGCAAATCAACGTGGCCTCCTAAAATGACTACCAAGTAACTAAAATTAAACTAAGATCTCTGCAGTGTAATTGTTCTTTTTAGCCTTATTTTATTCTCTGGTTCATTTCTACAGTATCTGTTTTCAAATTCTCCTTTAGCTTTTACTTCTTTTTAAAATCCACTACAATAAAATCTTCCCCTAACCCTCACCCCTGTTTCTCTGTCATCCATTTTTTCCTATCAGCCTCAAAGGGAAAAAGTGATTTTAATAATCCACTGAAATGACCAAGATTCATTAGAGCACTATGTTTTAACCACTGCTGTATCCACAGCACCTAGAACCACCTCTGACACCATGGCCAAGTGATCATTACTTTTCAATGAATGAATAAGCAATAAGGCAATGAATTATCATTATAATTTCTCTAATTCTTTAACCCTGTGCTGTGGATCTCATACCCTGCTAGTCATGAGACCTTGGTTCAGCATTATTGCTCTGGTATCTCTTCCTCTGGGCTTCCCTGGTGGCTCAGACGGTAAAGTATCGCCTGCAGTGTGACAGACCTGGGTTTGATCCCGGGTTGGGAAGATCCCTTGGAGAAGGGAATGGCTACCCACTCCAGTATTCTGGCCTGGAGAATTCCATGGTCAGAGGAGCCTGGCGGGCTACAATTCATGGAGTCGCAAAGAAGAGGATACGACTGAGCGACTTTCACTTTTCTTTCATCTCTTCCTCTACTCATTCTGATTATTTTTCTGTTAAAGATGCATAAAACCAGCATGTAAAAGCCATCTTAGAAAAGTCTTCACTTCTTACTCTGTTGCCTTTTCCAAATGTTATCTATCTCATCTGTCTTCTCCACTGCATAAGAAAGCAAGATAGAACCAAGAGAGAGTTGTGATAACAAAACCTTCAGCCTTCATCTCCTTGTAGTCTTTTCCTTAACCCTCTTCAAACTGGCTCCTGCTGTAAATACTTTGATCAACATCCCTCTCAAGTCACCTGTCTTATCCCAGTCTTGGTCCTTTTCTTCATTACTTCCCTATTTAGTGACACTAATTATATTATGTATAATAGTTATATATTTTAATAAAATTATATATAATTAGTGTCAGTAGGAGCTTCTCTGGTGGCTCAGATGGTAAAGACAATCCCCTGGAGAAGGGAATGGCTACCCACTCCAGTATCCTTGCCTGGAGAATTCCATGAACAGAGGAGTCTGGCGGGCTGCAGACACAACTGGGCGAATAACACTTTTACTTTCTTTCATTTTTCAGTGTCAATACGTATGCATATATATATATATACTCATATAGTATAGATATACATACACACTGTATATAAGTAAAAAGAGACAGAACCTTCTATAATTCAGAAACTGATTCATTTTCCTAGATAGCCCTACTGCATGTCTGATAAATAGTATAGAATCATGATTAATGGATCCACTTTTTTCTACATATATTCCTGTGTCTCAGTCTTTGACCCTTTATTTTTTTCTGCATAGTCATTCCCCTAAAATTCACTCTTAACGTTTCAAATATTAGCTGAAAGACCATGTTTTTGAGGATTTGCTTTATTTTTTATGTATATTGAAAGTAAATCCCCTGATTTTACCTAAGTTCACATAAAGTAGACATTAGTTGTATTTGCTTTTTACTTCTGATGCAATAAATTGTGTTACTGAATTATATAAATTATAATTTTATTTTTAATTATAATTTTAGCTTTAAGTGCTAATTTAATCACTGTTCTCTAATTAACCCTATGCTTTATGACACAACATTTAAACTCTATATGCTTCAATTTTTTCATGTCTAAAATAGGAATAATGCTACTCGTTCTATGTATATCAAAGAAATTTTGTGAGGTTTAAATGAGATAATACATGTGAAAACAACTCAAGAACTACAAAACACTTGTTAATATGATTACTACGAATGCTGCTGGCAATTTATATGTACCTCCATTATGCTGGCACCGCTTTTTTCTTTTTCATTAATCAACCACTCCAGGTCCTTTTCAAAGTCATCTTCATATTCTCCACTGTCTTTTGAATCAGTATCTTTATTTTCATTCATTTTCTGTTTGTTAAAGAATAATGCTGTAAGATTAAAAGAGATAAGGTGTTACGTCATGTTCACTTTAGGGGCAGTATGGAGTATGAAGATTAATGCTTCTTCTTCTAAGTCACTTCAGTCGTATCTGACTCTGTGCAACCCCATAGATGGCAGCCCACCAGGCTCTGCCGTCCCTGGGATTCTCCAGGCAAGAACACTGCAGTGGGTTGCCATTTCCTTCTCCAAGATTAATGCTAAAGGTAAGCTAATTAACACATAGAAACACAAATTATGGGATGTTCAGAATAAACATATCAGTATATCCTAAAATAGAGACTTACAAAGGCCAGACATTTTCTAGGTATTTGTTCAGTTCAGTTCAGTCGCTCAGTCCTGTCCGACTCTTTGCGACCCCATGAATCGCAGCACGCCAGGCCTCCCTGTCCATCACCAACTCCCGGAGTTCACTCAGACTCACGTCCATTGAGTCAGTGATGCCATCCAGCCATCTCATTCTCTGTCGTCCCCTTCTCCTCCTGCCCCCAATCCCTCCCAGCATCAGAGTCTTTTCCAATGAGTCAACTCTTCGCGTGAGGTGGCCAAAGTACTGGAGTTTCAGCTTTAGCATCATTCCTTCCAAAGAAATCCCAGGGCTGTCTCCTTCAGAATGGACTGGCTGGATCTCCTTGCAGTCCAAGGGACTCTCAAGAGTCTTCTCCAACACCACAGTTTAAAAGCATCAATTCTTCAGCACTCAGCTTTCTTCACAGTCCAACTCTCACATCCATACATGACCACAGGAAAAACCATAGCCTTGACTAGACGGACCTTTGTTGGCAAAGTAATGTCTCTGCTTTTCAATATGCTGTCTAGGTTGGTCATAACTTTTCTTCCAAGGAGTAAGCGTCTTTTAATTTCATGGCTGCAGTCACCATCTGCAGTGATTTTGGAGCCCCAAAAAATAAAGTCTGACACTGTTTCCACTGTTTTCCCATCTATTTCCCATGAAGTGATGGGTCCAGATGCCATGATCTTCGTTTTCTAGGTATACCACTCCTAATAACCATTGCATCTCCCCCCAATTCCTGACAGCCTAATATACAAGGAGATTTAATAAGGCAGATATAAGAAGACTATCTGAGTATCAGAGAAGGATTTTCCACATCCCCTGCCAATCATTAAAACTCCTTGTCCAGGTCTGAGCCGATGAATCAGCTTTTTAGTCTTACTCACACACATTTTCTTATATTCAAATTAAAATGATTATACTAATTGTGATCCTCAGTTTCTCAATCCTTCTGGTAATTTATTCAGTGTAATTATAATTTCTGATCTGAGAGGTTTTTTTTTAACTATGTAACAATTGACTCTTAGTTATGGTAAAAGCTAATTTCCACAGAAGTCAAACTGCTGTCAAATTCTAAATAAAATATTTTTTTATATAAAAAACAAACTGTAATGCCTACTACTATCTGGAAGGCAGTGACAATAAATAAGAATGTCAGGTGAAAGTTAATAAATGTTTGTGAAAATGGTGTATAAATTTTAGTCATTTTTAAGAAAACAAACCATACAGTTATCTGAAAATTGAGGTCAGTTCCAAGCCCTAATTATTGGCCCATAATTTTTCAAATGAAAGATGCATGTCAATCTTTACCTATAACATGTCTTTGTGTGTGTGAGCATACTATATATGTATGTGAATATACATTACAATGTTAACAAACCTATTTGTTGAACACCTACAACATGTCTCTAAAAATTATAAAATATGCTCTTGAGCCCTGATACAGAAGACAAATGTAAGTCAAATACATACATTCCAAATGTAGACAAAACATAAATTGAAAATGCAGGTAAGTGGAACAAAGGTATAAAGGACTGCGGAAGGAAGAATTAAAAAGCAACTAAGTTTAAAATTGGAAATATCAAGGAAAGTTGAGATGTGTTTTGAATATTGATATGAGAGTTCATCATCTACTCCAGACAAGAGAACAGTCTGAAAAAGAACATAAAAGTACATGGAATTTCCCAATATGACCTGAACATAAATGTGCCCCTGGAAAAGGTTCTAAAAGGAGACAGAAGGGGTCAGTTTGATGTCATATTATCTTTTCAAAAAGAAAAAGCTTGAGGGAAAATTGTTTATGTATATCTAATTGTCATGAAATAGCCAGAGGTAGAAATATACAGCAATAATCTGCATACTTTCTGCTACTGACTTAAAACAAAAACAAAAATAGCAATGCTCTCTAAATACACTTAGAATTTTAGGTCCAATTTCAAAGAACTGTAGAAATATAATTCGCAGGACCCCAAACACCTGGGACCCTGTTTCTATACCTGCCTTTTCTTGCTCTAACACTAAGATTAAGTTACCTAAAAACTTGTCTGGAAGTAGAAAGTACAGATGTCAAGAACATGTGAAATCTAGGCATATTTTTAAAGATATAAAATGAGAGGTATTATGTTTGATTTGATAAATATCTACAAGCTTTTTGTGGCCATTAGCTTCATTTCTTCCAAAAAGTTTGACCAGACCACCTAACCAGGTACCAATTTTACTAAAGCAAGATTTCTATTTTTTCCATCAAATGATAATGAAAGCATGTGGGAGGCCATCTTTCCACTAGCTGTACCAGCACTAGCTAAAAGAAGAGATAAGGGTTTTCAGTACTATGTGCGATATAAGTTAAAAGAATGAGACAATTCAAAAAGACACAGGCACCCCAATGTTCACAGCAGCACTCTTTACAATAGCCAAGACATGGAAGTAACCTCAGTATCCATCAAGAGATGAATGGATAAAGAAGATGTGGTACATATATACAATGGAATACTACTCAGCCACAAAAACTAAGAATGAAGTAAAGCCATTTGCAGCAACATGGATGGATCTACAGATTATCTTACTAAGTGAAGTAAAGCAGAAAGAGAAAGAAACACCATATGATATCACCTATATGTGTAATCTAAAGTATGACACAAATGAACTTATTTACAAAACAGAAACATACTCATAGATGCAGAAAACAAACATATGGTTTCTAAAAGGGAAAGGGGGTGGGAGATAATTAACGAAGAGTCTTGGATTAGCAGATACATACTGCTATATATAAAACAGACAAACAAGAAGGCCCTACTGCATAGCACAAAGAACTATATTCAATATCCTGTGACAAACTAGAATGAAAAAGAATATAAATAAGTGTGTGTGTATTTATGTGTTTGTGTATGTGTGTGTGTGTGTGTGTGTGTATCAGCTTGCTGTAACCAGAAACTAATACAACACTGTAAATCAAGAATACTTCAATAAAATGTACTTCAATTTAAAAAATTATGAGAACAAAAACATAAATGGGCTCCAAGACTGAGACTTGGCTAAAGAACAGATAACATAAAGCTCTGTATCCAGTTTTCTACAGTTTAGAGAACAAAAGAAACTGGAACACATTCAGAGGTTGGTAAACCAGGGGAAAAGGGGATAAAGGACAAGGAGAAGGGACAAAGGCAGGTTATGAGAATAAAATGCCTTAAAGTCAGATTCTGAGGACTACTTGAAAACCCTAGGAATGTCAGCCTAAAGAAGAGAAATCCCCTAAAGAAGAGTCATGACAACTGCTTTACAATATTTAAATAGTCATTCTGTGAAGAAGGGTTGGACTTGCATAATTTCAAACATTAAGACCAGTACCAAGGACTAGAAACTCAGGAGCAAATTTTGGCATAATTTACAGTTTCAAACTTGTCCTGAAGTGAGCTGCATTCTCTGTTGATCAAATGTTTATACATAGCTCTGAAGCTGATCATAGCATGTTTTAAAGGGAGACTGAAGCTTTACAAAAAGAGGTGAGCTAGATGACCCTTAAGGTTTATTTTAACCTTTATTATAACATGCAAATTAGCAAAAAACTGCCAACTTATGAAATTCAAGAGAATGTTCAAACAAATGTAGAGTACCATGGTAATGCGTAGTCTAAAATAAATGATCTCAAACTGGGGCTCTGTAATAACCTAGAGGGGTAGGAATGGGCAGGAGGTGGGAGGGAGATTTGAGAGGGAGGGGATATATGTACACCTATAGTTAATTCATACTGATGTATGACAGAAATCAAACCAATATTGTAAACCAATCATCAATGAAAAACAAATATTTTTAAAAGTCAAAAATAAAATAAATGATCATTGTCTGAATAACTAAATTCAAGACTTAAAATTCTATTTCACTTAAATGTCACCTTTACCCTGCAGAGTTCTTAATATTACTTCCCCTTAACGCTCAAGACAAAGTTAGTTTTAGGTACACTAAATATTAATTATTCAACCACATAATTATAATTTATTTCTACTGTATTAGTTGGACTGTAATTCCTTCTATTTATTTATTTTCAGCTAAAAAATAGGAAATAGACTTCTTAAAAGAGTCAAAGTAATGCTTCAATAATTCATAAATCAGAGGTTGAGAGCAGTAATATTTTGAAGTGATCTGAAGAAAACAAATCAGTATTCCAGAATGAGTTTATCACTGCGTGAGCTTCCCTGGTCGCTCAGTGATAAAAGAATCCACCTGCCAATGCAGGAGACTCGGGTTTGATCCTTGGACTAGGAAGATCTGCTGGAGGAGGAAATGACAATTCATTTCAGTTTTCTCACCTGGGAAATCCTTATGGACAGAGGAGGCATGAAGGCTGTAGTCCACTGGGTTGCAAACACAACTTAGAGACTAAACAACAAGCCACAAGACAGGCTAAATCACGCAAGCTGTTGTGTTTATGTACCTAACCATTCAAAGTAAGGGTGTCATGAATGATGTAGATAGAATAGACTAAAACTCACTGTAACCCAAAACACATAAATAAAACTTTTTCACAGTCACAAATGCCTTAGGATAATATGCTTCATTTTCTGATCAGAAATCTGGAAATTTATTATTTCAAGATGTTTACGTTACATAACTGTTAGAATAAGAATTCTACTGAACTCAACAGTGCTTTCCCTTAGTTTTATTAAAACATTGTCTCAACTGTAAATAAATGGTTGCCTGAAAACTTTAGTAAATACATATTATTTACAAAGTATCTCACAACCATGTGAAAACTCAAATTCAAAACTAAAACACAGAATCATCAAAATAAATAAAAATCAAATAATTATAAATTAAACTTTTAGGTTATTATGAAATTAAACTATTATGCCGTAATTCAAAAGAAAAAAACCATAGTTGAAGTGACTCAGGGAAGTAAATGAAGTTCATCAAACAAGAAGTGCCATTCCTTCCCTATAACTTCAAAAAAGCCATGGCTGGTTCCCAAGTAAACAAAGAACATATATCATAAACTCGCGTTACCAAGTCCCTTAAGCCTTTTTCAAATGCGTCACAGGATAATCAGTACCCTTCACTTCTTTTAATCTTCATCCCCACGGTACTGGCCATATGGTACACAGTAAACATTCTGGAACAAAAATACATCTCACACAAACTGAATCATATTCAGTTTCATACACAAACTAACACATATTCCTTATGAGTTCCACGCATTCAATGTGTATCATCAGCAAAATTCTATATACCTGTTTTAGGCCAGAACAACCCTCTTAATAGGGAACTATTAACTATTAAGCAAGAGACAGAAATTAATTCCCTCCTCCTATGTGTCTGCTAAATCCCATGTGGGTATGTGACTGCAGATCTTTTACTGTGTGTCTAAGTCCATGTGTTAGTCGCTCAGTGGTGTCCAACTCTTGGCCACCCCATGGACTGTAGCCCTCCACGCTCCTCTGTCTGGTAGAATTCTCCAACCAAGAATAAAGCAATGAGTAGCCACTCCCTCTCCTGGGGATCTTCCCAACCCAGGGGTCTCGTTAACTGCAGGCGGATTCTTCACCGTCTGAGCCACCAGGGAAGCCCAACTAGGTCCACAAATACACACAATTTTGATACTTTCTTTCAGGATTCAAAAACTAAATCATACTTTAATTTATTGACTCCTGTCTTACACTATTTTAAGCTCAAAATCTAAGAAAATGGGAGGAACGTCAAATAGAACTTCTTTATCATATAAAATAAGTAGTTAAGCAAAACCGAACCCATAATAACATCTTGAGGCCATATGGCCCATTCTTACTTCTACATCCTGCCAGGACTGTGATCCCATGAGTATACTTTTTAAGTCATAATAATCTGTCACATAGTATGATGATAAGTAATACTTTACAAACATCTGTGGTAATTTTCATTTGTATACAGGGTCCCAAGGTACCACCAACTAACTCAATGTCTTAGCCTCTTCATGGAAACTAACATTTCAAGAGTGACTTTTTTCTCTCCCAGGGATGAGGCGAAAGAATATGACAAAAATTAGAAATGAAGCTACCCTCCAAGGGGCTTCCCTCAAACAAAGCTAAACAAGGCGAAACTGCCAGGCTTCCGGGCCAGAGCCAAGCTCTGTGGACCCCAGACTCAGAGGATGAGGCGCCAACACAAAGTCTCACTCGCTTCTCTACCCACCTTTCCTCCCAGCTGTCCCAGAATATTACCCCTTTACCCTCCCTCCCTCCGTAGATATCTCTGCATCATCCTTCCCTTAGCTCCCTCTATATCCCCTCTTGCCTGTGTAAGACGCAGCGGCTGGAGTCACAAAGATGGCCGGGGGCGTGCGCCTCTCCTCGTTTTAAGCTCTGACAATGAGGCAGGGGAAACCCCAGCACCTGAGCCGCAGCGGCCAGGACCCGGCTGCCATGGCAACGGCGCGTCTCCCTGTCCTTCATCCGGGCCTCTCAGTATGTGGGCGCAGTGGGCCTGCGCAGGCGCAAAACATAGCCGAAGAACACCTGTCTCTACAGGCGCTCCTCAAGGTGCGGGCAAACGTCGTGTGTGGCTGCGGTTTCCGGGGAAACGACCAAGAAATTCACGCCTCATCCGCAACTTTCACAGCTGTTAGTAAGAATTGGGGGAAGGTTATTCTTGGTTATGAATTTTCCTAGGTTTTAGCTGTCTCTTGAGGGGTATGTATTCTATTAAGTTCTAGAAGTATACTGCTGCTGCTGCTAAGTCGCGTCAGTCGTGTCCGACTCTGTGCGACCCCACAGACGGCAGCCCACCAGGCTTCCCCGTCCCTGGGATTCTCCAGGCAAGAACACTGGAGTGGGTTGCCATTTCCTTCTCCAATGCATGAAAGTGAAAAGTGAAAAGTGAAGTCGCTCAGTCGTGTCCGACTCTTAGCGACCCCATGGACTGCACCCTACCAGGCTCCTCCGTCCATGGGATTTTCCAGGCAAGAGTACTGGAGTGGGTCGCCAGTGACTCCTCCGCTAGAAGTATACTGCTGTATGTTATTTTCTTCACTGTTAATGTCCAGAAGTGGTTTCACTTGTTGATAAGCACGTTAATTAGTTACCAGTTTTTTGACCCTAAGATTCCCCATCCATTCAAAACCAAACATTTACAACTACAGATTATCATACTAAGTGAAATAAGTCAGAAAGAGAAAGGCAAATACCACGATATCACATATATGTGGGATCTAAAATATGGCGCAAATGGACATACCTATAAAACAGAAACAGACCCACAGAATTAGAGAACAGGCCCCTGGTTGGTAAGGGGGAGTGGAGTCGGGGAGGAAAGGATTGGGAGTTTAGGATTAGCAGATGTAAACTATTACATAGAGGATGGATAATAAGATCCTAATGTATAGCGCAGGAAACTATATTCAATTTCCTGTGATAAACCATAAGTGAAAAACAATATTCAAAACGAGTACATCCATATGTGTATTACTTTGCTGTACACAAGAGATTGGCACAACACTGTAAATCAATTATATTTCAATGAAAAATTAAAATCTCCATTGTCCAAGAGAATGGTCAGAGGAAATAGGATGTTTGTTTCCACTTTCAAGCAGGTTATGGTCATCTAGAATTTTCCAGATCCTTAAACGTCCTCCTTAAAGGTCATCTTTATGTATAAGAAAGGAGCAAGATGATTTTTAGATTGAGGTGACAAATGGCAAGATTTAAGGATTTGTCCATTCCCTGCCAGAAGTAACACAGAGAAAAGTGAAAATATTTCCTCAGTACAATACATTCAGATTATTGTTTTTTATTATTAGGATTTCTGTCATTTGGTATAACGGACAGCATCTTTTCTCCAAAGAGGAGCAATATAAAATTGAACTTTTAAGTATTCTCCAAACTGTACAGTAGACTAAGTTAAAAAAAAATTAAGATGAATTGCAATAGTAAGTGCACCTCCTAGCTACAGTGTAGAATGTATGGTTGTAATAACCTAATGTTTCTTCTGCTGCAGGACTTTGGTCTTAAGCCAAACACTTGAAAAAGACAAAAAAAATATATAAAATAATCAACTGTTGAAAATCAAAGGAATTTTAGTCAGATCTTTAGTGAACATGGAATTACTTCCTAAGCTAAAGTGGACCTTTTAGGTTTCTGAATTCCTAGTCAAATGTTTTTCCCACTGACCCTCCTAAATATTTTAAATCTTTTTGCAAGTATTAGTACCATTGTTCATAATAGACAAAAAGCAGAAACAACCCAAATAGCCAACAAATGATGAGTGGACAAATTGAGTGTAGTATATCTATACCATGGAATATTTCAGCAATAAAAAGGAATGAAGTACTGATAAACACTACAACATAATGCACCTTGAAAATGTTACCGAATTGGTCATTCGTACCCATGCTGAGAGAGTAGATCATCAGTGCTAGCACCAAAAAAATAAAAGTAACTATGGGAAGTAATAGGTATTTAATTAAGTTGACTATTGTAATCATTTATATTTATAAATTATATATACTCACATTAGATACATTAAAATTGTATAACTAAACTATATATAATGAAGCTGAAAAAATAAAGTCCTCTTTTCTCTTCTCTTGGATGTGAGCCCCCTTGCACTATCAATGACTGTACAAGGAAGGAGAATTTAGGAAATATAAGAACAGAGTAGTTTAGGTAAAGCCTGGTACAAAAAAAAAGACATTTTCTGCTATCCAGGGCCTTTCATTTAGATGGACTCTAATGCTATTCAAAGTCTGAAAATGTTAAATGTCAATAAATGTATTTTAGTTATAGGGAGCAGAAATGTGTGTTTGAAATTAGTGACACATCAAAGACAAAGGGATTTTACAAATAGAGATCACTGTATATATGCATAGGGCCATGTGTTTTTCCTCTTGACTGGTTAATTTAGTACTAATTATAACTATAAATTTTGAATGCTCGTTCTGAAAAAAGATCCAAGAAATAGATAAAACTCCAGTTTTCTGTCTTTATTCATTACACATGCTATAGGAGAAAACTACACAATATGAAGAAGAGACAAAAGTAGAGTAACAGTCTCTTTCAATAAATAAAAACTTCGAAGGAATGCTTTGACTTAGAAAAGTCAGTATTTATTTAAGTAACTAAGAAGAGATTAAATAGGTGCCAAGAATTAAGAAGATATGACTAACATATGTTCTATAAAACTGATCAAAGAAATATATTTTATAGATAATATTCAGATTCTGCATAGAGTCACAATATTCTAAATCATGTCAACAAATAATTATTCATTACTTATATGGAAGACACTATTCTAATACTTGGAATATATCAATGAATTATACATGTATTATATGTTATAGTCAGAGTTCCACCTACCTCAGATCCTTGAAACCAGTTGCCAAAAAGAAAAGTGCAAACATCTCAGAGTCCTTTGCCTTACTTTCTTCTAATAAGTTCAGATCTCTGAGTTCCCAGCCCAGAAATTAGAATGTTATCATTTGAAAGGAAAGGAAAAAGAAGAGGTGAAATATTTGAGTATTTTTCTGAGTTTTGTACATATGCATTCCATTTTTAAGGCTCATTTATTTATAGAACACAGAAGCTTTATAATACTAATGTTTAACATACATGTATTTAAAATCAACACCTTAACATCTAGGTCTTTTGTAAATTTTAAAAACTATTTTATAATATAGGGAATACTTGTTTTAGGAACTCAAAAACTCATTGCCTTCATAGAGCTCACATTCTAATAGGGAGAAAAGACAATAAATAACAAATATACTAAATAAGTAAATCATATTTGTGTTAGAAAGTGAAAAATGATATATAAAGCATAAAGCAAAAAAGAGAATTATAAGTGTGGGGCTAGGTTGTAGTAATAGGTTGGCTATTTCAAAAGATGTATTCAAGTTAAGCCTTAATGAAGTGACATTTGATGCTTTTAATATAATTATACACATATTTGATGTATAATATCTATGAATTATATATGTATGTTACATATCAGATATCTGATATAGTTATAATAAAAATAGAGCAACTGCCAAAATAAATCAAGACATTATTTCTGTAAAGGACTATTAGGGTGTGTCAAACTAAAGGCTGGAGGGCCTGAGTTTGCTTATGACTCTTAGCATCAGGACAATCCCATTTTCAGGTTGTATGCCAGCAATAAGTACGTTCCTTAAACACAAAAGTTACTTACACTATAATTATTTTTGTTTGTTCGGCAGATTTGTTGGGCACTTGTTTCACGTGTTCACCCCTTCTGAGTATATGCGCAGCCCCCAGTAGGCAGAAGTCTCAAGGAACCTCCTGCTGTGAGGCTCCAGCTTACTCAGTGTGTGATTTATTTTTGTTGTTTTAGTTGCTCAGTGGTGTCCAATTCTTTTGTGACCCCATGGACTGTAGCCCACAAGGCTCCTCTGTCATGGAATTCTCCAGGCAAGAATACTGGAGTGGGTTGCCATTTCCTTCTCCAGGGCATCTTCCTAAGCCAGGGATCAAACCCACATCTCCTGCAATGGCAGGCAGATTCTTTACCACTAAGCCACCTAGGAGGCCCAAAAAACTATATTCCAATAAGTTTTTTTTTTAAAGAAATCGTATATGTTCCTCAAGAAAAACCTATTGTCCTGGCATTTATCTTTAAAATAATTTCTTTGGTGGGATTTTTAGTAGGAGTAGTCAGTGAGGAAAGGGACAAGTCAAGGTATAAACAGGTTCTTTATGGCTGTTCAGATTTTCTTGAGAATAACAATGTTTTAAAACTATAAAACAATGACTCAATTCTTCCAGCTTTTTCTCTTCACCTATACCTGGTGTAGGTTTCTCTTCACCTATACCTGCTATAACCCTTACGGCAGAAAGTGAAGAGGAACTAAAAAGCCTCTTGATGAAAGTGAAAGAGGAGAGTGAAAAAGTTGGCTTAAAGCTCAACATTCAGAAAACGAAGATCATGGCATCCGGTCCCATCAAATCATGGCAAATAGATGGGGAAACAGTGGAAACAGTGTCAGACTTTATTTTTTTGGGCTCCAAAATCACTGCAGATGGTGATTGCAGCCATGAAATTAAAAGACGCTTACTCCTTGGAAGGAAAGTTATGACCAACCTAGATAGCATATTCAAAAGCAGAGACATTAGTTTGCCAACAAAGGTCTGTCTAGTCAAGGCTATGGTTTTTCCAGTGGTCACGTATGGATGTGAGAGTTGGACTGTGAAGAAGGCTGAGTGCCGAAGAATTGATGCTTTTGAACTGTGGTGTTGGAGAAGACTCTTGAGAGACCCTTGGACTGCAAAGAGATCCAACCAGTCCATCCTAAAGGAGATCGGTCCTGGGTGTTCATTGGAAGGACTGATGCTGAAGCTGAAACTCCAGTACTTTGGCCACCTCATGCGAAGAGTTGACTTGTTGGAAAAGACCCTGATGCTGGGAGGGATTGGGGGGCAGGAGAAGGGGACGACCGAGGATGAGATGGCTGGATGGCATCACTGACTCGAAGGACGTGAGGTTGAGTGAACTCTGGGAGTTGGTGATGGACAGGGAGGCCTGGCATGCTGCGATTCATGGGGTCACAAAAAGTCGGACACGACTGAGCAACTGAACTGAACTGATACCTGGTGAATGTCTCCTGCTTTAAAGTGACAACCTAATAGCAATGTAGGCTATCTCTATTTCTTCTCTGGGATTGGCAATATTGTTAAAGCTCATTATAAAACTTGGATGTGCAAAAGTACCTTTGCCATTAACTGGGAATGAACTCATCTTGTTTTCTGAATAGATGCAAATAGTAAATGACTCCCAAGAACATACATAGCCACACCTAGAGGTTCATGTCAGCAAGCAAATGTAAATCAGATCATACCCCTCTCTGACTTTCCAGTGCTATTAGAATAATATTCAAATTCTTTACCTTACTTCCCAGGTTCTGAATAATTGGGCCCCTTCTTACTCCTATAACCTCATCCCCTACCACTTTGCTGCTCATTCATGATACACCAAGCTCCCTGTTCATCTCTCTGTTCCTCAAACATGGGAACCTCTTTTCCATTTTTGCTGTTTCCTCTGCCTGGAATGCTCTTCCTCGCATATTTGCATTGCTAACTCCTTTTCATCATTTATGTAAGAGTGGACATCCTTGCCTTGTTCTTGATTTTAGGGGGAAAAGTGTCCCAATTTCTCACCATTTTGTATGATGTTAAGTGTAGCTTTTCTATAAATGTTCTTTATCAAGTTGAGGGAATTCCCCTCTATTCTTAGTTTACTGAAAATTTTTATTTTAGTTTTGTGTTTAAACATGAATGGCTGTTGGATTTTTCACTTTCCATTAGAGTTCTTAACATAGTGACCATAGTTAAAGGCCCAGTCTGCTAACTCCAGTTAGCAGTTAACGCTCTCAAGCTGGGCCTAGTCCTGTTGCTTTGTTTTTTCAAACTGTGCTTTTTCTTGCCTTTTATCATGACTTGTTGAAAACTAGACATGATATATCAGCTAATAGGGACTGAGGTAAATAGGCTTTTAGTGTGAGATTTTATGTCAATATGACTAGAATATAACTGGGCTGTGTGTAGTGTTTCTGGTAGCTACAGGTGCCGTGAGATTCAAATTCCTCTAGTGTCCTTTTTCTCTCTAGTTTTTGGGCTAAGAACTCCTCAAAGGCACTCTGTGTCTTCTGTATCCTTCAGTTGTAATTCACTGTTGTTATTATTCCAGTTGAAATTCACTGGGATTTCCAGGGAGCACTCTGTCCAAGTGCTCAATCTGTAAATACTGTTCTTGAGCTCAAGATCTACTTCCGTCAACACTCCCAGAACGTGGCAGATAGGTCCTCCCAAGATTTTTGGCATCCTGCAAGGAATGATGGTCAAGTCATGCCATTTGTTAAGAGTAAGAAGTTGGTGGTGGTATGGGCAGAAGATGAACTGTATCAAACAGATGAATAAGTTTAGAGGTTTTCAGTAAGTATTAGTTGGGTAGGACTGAGCACAGCAAAGCAGCATACTGATTACCAAACACATTTGAAATGTCCGGCAGCCCACCCACCCCCTTAGCAGTCCTTCACCTGGGTTTCCCTCACGCGGGGGTTTGGGGTTGTGGTTTTCAGAGGAGGACTTTCAGAAAACTGTCAAGTGCGGCACACAGCCTGGTCTTTCCAAAGCCCTACCTCCCTCTCCCACGGTGGCAGCGGCGTTGGAGCACCGTTTCTAAAAGAGAGTGCGAAAACTTGGCATGAGGCGCAGCCCACGGGCAGGCGGCAGGCTGTAAAGGGCAGGCGCTCAGGGCTCAGTAAGAGAGAGCAAGAAAGTGCGCAGGCTCCGCCCGCCGCAGGCCAGCCTCCAGTCTAGAGCTGGAGGGGTGAGGAGCGCGGGGGGGCCATGTGGAGGAGGAGCTGAGAAATCCCTTCTTGGATTTTCTGCAACTTTGTTTTACCCTATCCTGGCAACTAGTACCGCGGTGCTCCTACCCCACAGTCACTCAGCCAGCCATTCCAACAGAGCCCCTGGGCCCACCCACCCTACAGCGGCTGTGCCCTGCCTGGCATCCTTTCACCCTGGAAGTCAGGCTTTTGAGTCAGGACTCCATCTTCCCATCCCCTCATTCTTCCCCCTGGGGTCTTATCCTTACAGACCCGCTGGCATGCAGGGGTGGAAATGACGGTTAGTTTGCAGTGTAGGGTGGGAATCAGAATCCTATCCCGAATAATTACAATACTGTGATGGTTTCCACCATACAGCAACATGGATCAGCAAAGTTTAGGGGCAACTTTAATAAAATCTTATTAAAGTGAAAAAAAAAAAAACTTTCCTGGCTTCTCCACTTCAAAGACATGTGACCTTGGGTAGGTTATTTACACTTTCTAAGCTACCATTCCAGAATGTTCATAACCACAAGTCAGTCTTGTTTTTTCCCCGCTGCTGTGGATCATAAAAGCCTTCCTCACGGACTAGGCCTTCCTAGTGGACCCAAAATAGCAGTCCACCTAGCAATTTTAGTATCTTCCCAGAAATTTTAGGTAGTATCTTCCACTGCTGCCAGATTAAATTTCTAAAGACAAGCTTAATCATTACTCCCTGATTCTTTCTGCAAGTAATGAACATTAGAAAATGGCCCCCTGTCCTGCTCTCTATATTCCTTGCTGATTGTGCACCCGCACTTTCTGACTTTCATACCTTTACTTATGCCTCTTTCTCCACTATAGTCCGTTCCTCTTTCTAAATTTCCTTTAAGATTCTGACCATGCTGCATGATTAACTTTTCAAATGCCACCTCCTTCAGGAAGTCATACATTATTTCCCCAGTGGACTTGTAGTTTTTGAGATCCAAGCCTCTTTAAATCATTATGATACCTGACACACTAACTTGTGTTGCAGTTGGGGCTCTCTGTTATGCTTGCTATCAATACTTATCTTTTCTTATCACACATTTTAAGTTCTTTGATATCCGAAGTCATGACGGTTTTGTTGTATCCGGAGAACTTTCTAAAATATAAATTAAAAATAAGAGGGAGTGTTTCTAAATAACAATTTTACCTCAAATTATACTTTCTTATTTCAAATGAAATAGATTACATATTTATAACTTGCTATGTAAACACATGAATTTAAAAAGCAGTACCATTTAAAACCTAACAGCTTTAATAGTATCTCACAAAATATATTCCAGAATTTTTCTTACAAAATTTTGTATTACTAGAAATTATTTTAATAACCTGCAATTCAATAACATTTGGTAATAACAGAAATCAAATAGGGCATCTAAAGCCCTTAGAACATTATTCAGCACAGTCATAAATAGTAAACACTATCTAATTATGAGCTATCATTATTGTTGATATAATTCATCTAGTTAAATGTTGTTGTTGTTCAGTCCCTCGGTTGTATCTGACCTTTTGTAACTCCATGGACTGCCCCACACCAGGCTTCCCTGTTCTTTACCATCTCCCAGAGTGTGTTCAAACTCATGTCCATTGAGTCAGTTATACCATCCAACCATCTCGTCCTCTGTTGTCCCCTTCTCCTCCTGCCTTCAATCTTTCCCAGCATCAGGGTCTTTTCTAATGAGTTGGCTCTTTGCATCAGGTGGCCAAAGTATTGGACATTTAGCTTCAGCATCAGTCCTTCTAATGAATATTCAGAATGATTTCCTTTAGGATTGACTGGTTTGATCTCCTTGCATTCCAAGGGACTCAAAGTCTTCTCCAAGACCACAGTTCAAAACCATCAATTCTTTGGCACTCAGCCTTCTTTATGGTACAACTCTCACATTCATACATGATTACTGGAAAAACCATAGGTTTGACTAGACAGACTTTTGTCAGCAAAGTAATGTCTCTGCTTTTTAATATGCTGTCTGTCATAACTTTTCTTCCAAGGAGAAAGTGTCTTTTAATTTTGTAGCTGCAGTCACCATCTGTGGTGTTTTTGGAGTCCACGAAAATAAGTCTGTCACTGTTTCCCCATCTATTTCCCATGAAGTGATGGGACCAGATGCCATGATCTTAGTTTTCTGAATGTTGAGTTTTAAGCCAACTTTTCCACTCTCCTCTCTTACTTTCACCAAGAGGCTCTTTAGTTCCCCTTCACTTTCTGCCATAAGGGTGGTGCATCTGCATATGTGAGGTTATTGATATTTCTCCTGGCAATCTTGATTCCAGCTTGTGCTTCATCCAGCCCTGCGTTTCTCATGATGTACTCTGCATATAATTTAAATAAGCAGGATGACAATATAAAGCCTTGACATACTCCTTTCCCAATGTGGAACCAGTCCATTGTTCCATGTCTGGTTCTAACTGTTGCTTCTTGACCTGCATACAGGTTTCGCAGGAGGCAGGTAAGGTGGTCTAGTATTCCCATCTCTTTAAGAATGGCTTTAGTGTAGACAATGAAGCAGGAGTATATGTTTATCTAGAATTCTCTTGCTTTTTCTATGATCCAACAGATGTTGGCAATTTAATCTCTGGTTCCTCTGCCTTTTCTAATTCCAGCTTGAACATCTGGAAGTTCTCAGTTGATGTACTGTTGAAGCCTGGCTTGGAGAATTTTGAGCATTACTTTGCTAGCATGCGAAATGAGTGCAATTGTGTGGTAGTTTAAGCATTCTTTGGCATTGCCTTTCTTTGGGATTGGAATGAAAACTGATTACAATGATATGGAATTCCAGCTGAGCTATTTCAAATCCTAAAAGATGATCTGTTAAAGTGATACACTAAATACGCCAGCAAATACAGAAAAGTCAGTAGTGGCTCCAGGTCTGGAAAAGATGAGTTTTCCAGTCCCAAAGAAGGGCAATGTCAAAGTAATTAAATAAAACTTGACCAAAAAATGAGAGTGTTTAAAAGCCTCCTATCATTTTTATTTTGAAACATTCCAAAAGAACTTTCATTTGAGAGTACAATTTTGAGATTGATTGTTGTTCAGCCACTAGGTCGTGTCTGACACTTTGTGTCCCCATGGACTGCAGCACATCAGACTGCCCTGTCTACCATCTCCTGGAGCTTGCTCAAACTAATGTCAGTTGAGTCGGTGATGCCCTCCAACCACTTCATCCTCTGTTACTCCCTTCTCCTGCCCTCAATCTTTCCCAGCATCAGAGTCTTTTCCAATGGTCGGCTCATTTGAGACTGACAGCTAAAACTGTTAATAGAGAATGAGGGGGAAGGGAACTGATTTCTCACGTGACAGGTGCTTTCACAAATGTTCTTTCATTTCTTCACGACGGTCTCATGAGGTAAGTATCATCCCCACTTACTGATAAGGAAACTGAAGCTCAGGACTTCCATGGTGGTCCAGTGGCTAAGGCTCCACGCTCTCAATGAAGGGGGGCCCAGGTTCAACCCCTGATCAGGGAACTAGATCTCACATGCCACAACTAAGAATTGGCATACTGATCCCATATGATGCAACTCAAGTTCCTGCATGCCAGAACAAAGACCAGACACAGCCAAGTGAGTAAAAAGAAATATTAAAAAAAAAAGAAACTGAAGCTCCAGAGTAACTTCCCTAATGAATCAGAGCTTTGAATGGCAAACTCAGCATTCTGAAGCCCCTTCTATCAGCATTACTTAATGAAAAAAGTAGAATTAGTACTACCACAGGATGCTTTTTCCAGAATCAAGAGATGATGTTCACAAATCCCTTTCCAAACTAAAACATGTTATATAAATGTAAAGTACTAATTACACGTGCATGCCTGCTCAGTTGCTCAGTCCTGCATGTCTGACTGTTTGTTGACCCCATGAACTGCAGCCTGCCAGGCTCCTCTGTCCATGGAATTTTCCAGATGAGAATACTGCAGTGAGTTGCCATTTCTTTCTCCAGGGGACCTTCCCAACCCAGGGAAGATCTTCCTGTGTCTCTTCCATCTCCTATATTCGTAGGTGGGTTTGTTGCCACTGCGCCATCTGGGAAGCCCTAGGATTCCATAAGAAGTAAGACAAATAGGTATCCAATTTCTATCATTTGAGCACAATGCCCTGAATAAAGCATCCAGTGGACTAGACATCACTGACAGGCATTTTAATCTTAATGCTTTACTTTGATGTACTTTTTGAAAAATAGCGTTTATTTAGCTTTGGTACTGGCAGGTGGTTACGTTGAATCCATCACATATCATTTGTATAATTCAGTGTTCATGGGGCACAAACACAAGATGTGTTTTGCAACAAAAGACAAAAATAAGGCGTGGTTCCTGCTCAGATACATAAGATGTGCTATAAGGACAGAAAACTTTAAAAAGTTTTTTGCATGAAAAATTTCCAAGTCTTTGGTGATAATCAATAAAAATGCCTTAATGAAGGTTTTGCAATGGGAACTAATGTGAAAGTACACATTCAAATACTATTAGAAAAGACTGGTTTGGTTTGTCGGCTAAAATGAACAAAGCAATTCTCAAGAAGATGGCAAGAAGATGCTTCCGTGGGTACCAGAACATTTGGGGCTATAACCAAAAGGCTATGATTTTTTCAAAACAAGATGGCACCTTCTACCTTTGATTCAATTTCATTTCATTTATCTGAAAAATTCAGTTAACACTGAAGGGAACGTTGGCCTTTTTAGTTTCTAAATGGGAGAATGCTTTTAAAAATATAAGAGGTACCAACATGAAGACCAAGAAAAATAAGTAGAACAATGCGGTGCTAGAAAAAAAATTGGGAAAACAACAGAAATGAGAGGGAAGAGTCAAAGGTAAAGACCAGCGCTTCCCTGGTGGTCCAGTGGTTAAGACTCCACCTGCCAATGCAGGGGCCATGGATCCAGCCCCTGGTCCAGGAAGACCCCACATGCTGAGGGACAGCTAAGCCGCACGTCACAGCCACTAAGCCCATGCCTGAGAGACGGCAAGCCACAACTGCTGAGGCCTGCAGGCTCTAGGGCCCGTGCTCTCCACAACTAGAGAAAGCCTGCATGTAGCAACAAAGACATAAATATTTTAAACAAGGAAAAATATACTGCAAAATATTTATTTAATAAAAAATAATTGTATAATCTATACAGTATTGAATAAAAAGTACAACAAATTATTTGCACTTCTTTCCAAAACCGCATACAGTACAACTTGCAAATTGGGTTCAGCATTCTACAAATAGTACCACACACACCAAGATAGGAACTTATTATTGTCTTAAGTAAAGGCTCTGATTGTATAAAACCAACTGTGACTTAAATTCCAGGGAAATACTGCTTTAGTTACATGAACAGTTTGATTGTGCCACAGTCTATTTTATTAAAAAAATTAAATTCCTCAAACACCATTTTTCTACTTGTTTCTGAGTACACATTCCCTATGTAGCAAAATAAAACAAAGACAAAATACAAAATTAGAGGCTGATGTTTATGGTATCGCTTCCTTTTTCCTTCCTTAGCTAGTGCTCTTCTCCTTTCTTTTACTCAGAAAGGAAGGTGACTAGAAAATGACTTATTCTTATCCTCATTAATTTGCTTCTAGAATTCTTGCTTACATAAATGAATAAGTCAGTTTTGGAATCTTGACATTACTATTCAGTATTTACCTACGTCATTCTAAAAAAGTTGACCTAGCTTTTTTTTTTTTTAAGATAAGGCAACAAAATTGGCTTTAAAATAGTTATCATGTCTCACATATGCTAGCAGTCACTTGGTAGACTAATCTCCCACTTAAATGTACACAGAATAACATTTTTCAAGTAACTTGGAATCAGTAGCAATTCTTATTTTAAGCAGATTATTTAAGAAGATGCACCTTTATAAACAAAGGCAAATTTAATATACAAAATGCAGGAACCAAGTCCATCCTACGTCCTGTCCCACCAAAATAAAGAGGCTCAGTTTGTGAAAAAGACCTTGGAATAATCCAACAATTAATGACACCTTTATCTTGGATAAGAAGGACAAACAGTATAAATGCCATAAAGGGAGATGAAGTTATTTTAAGAAGACTTTCCCATTTTATTTTGGAGATCTGCAGATACAAAATGGACTAGTTATGCCTTTAGCCCACTTAGTAACTTTTCATCATAGATTTAATAGTCCTTCATACCGAAGAATACAAGACAAGTAAACCTACCTTAAGTTTTCCATTAGGTCACTTATATTATTAGTAGGCCTCAAAACTTGCCTTATTTTTTAACTAAATTAGCTTCTCTGGGAAGCATATGAATAATGTAAAAATATACTTCTAAGAAAAATCAACACAAATACACAACAGTCAAGATGGGCACTGAGAGTATTTACACAATGAATTTTTAAAGATAACTCAGAATTAACACATATTCTTTATAGAACACCAAACCAGGGCAAATGTTGTCATCTGTAGAAACAAACGCACATGAGTAACACAGACATGAGAACTAAGTTGAACAGAGGCAGATGCTGTTAGAACACTATTTCGATTCTGACTGTAACATCCTGTGGCCCGTGAAGCCCTGGTCCCAACAGGCCAAGCATCTGGCTAATCAGACACAGAAGTAGAATACTTGACCTATGAAACACCAGACTCACTTGTGAGCATGTGTACATTACCATGTGCTGCCTAATTGCTCTTGATTCTTGGTTTTCAAAAGCAAGTTCACTTTTGAAGCAGGAAAAACAGATTCTTAAATTGGCTCTCATAAGTATTCCAGGAAGTACACTTCATTTCTCAACTGTATTGTTACTCTGGGAAGACAAGGTATAGTCAACTGGCTGCTTTGAAGCCATGAAATGCATACTCATAAATATGTGTCTACACTTTAAAAAATTAAATACAGCCGGTTACAGCCGTTGTGCAGAATTCTTGCAATATGAAGCTCTTTTGCAGTATGTTATGAGGGGGTCTCTTGAGAACTTGATTGTGGATCTTCTTGCTTTCTATATTTCTTCATAATACTGACTGTACCATTAGCCAGGAAAACCACAGCGATGAGTGCAAAGTAACCAGCGTAGATGAAGAACTAAAGAGGGGGAAGAAGTAATTTACAGAATTATCCACTGGAAGGTCAGCTCTTTTATTACATATATGTGAACAGACTCTATAATTAAAGATATGTTCAGTTTCTCAATACAATTTCAAAAAACATTGTGCTTACACAATGTGCCAGGCACTGAGGATACAGAGAGGCAGGACAGCATGGTAACACTGCAGCCTGACTGCCAATCCTGACTACCCACTTACCAGCTGTATGGCCTGGATGGAGAGACTCAGTGTCTGAGCCTCCACTTCATTTACAACCCATTTTGTAATTCATAATATATCCTAATTACAGTTGTTGGGAAGGAATAGGATTCTGTATGTAAATGTTTATTAACACAATGCTAATACTGTTAATATTATTGGTTTTCATTTTTGTTGCTGTTATAACTGAATCCTGGTCTCTACCCTCAAACCGACTAACTCAAGCTGATACGAGGCTAAGTTCTGAAGATCAAGAATTCCCACTCTTTCCCAGAAGAGGGCAGCAGAAGGTCAACTATATTCCATTGTAAGATAACTTTTTGTAAGAATCTTCTCTAAGCCATTTTTAATGTGATTATATGATTTATCAATATCATCATTTTCTTATTAAAATAACTTACTAAATACTGATAAGCTGGTTCATGGATCCAGTAAGCGTGCCGCTCTAACCCTCTGCGTGCATGCTAAGTTGCTTCAGTCGTGTCTGACCCTTCGCAACCCCATGGACTGTAGCCCACCAGGCTCCTCTGTTCATGGGGTTCTCTGGGCAAGAACACTGGAGTGGGTTGCAGATTCCTTCTCCAGGGGATCTGACCCAGGGATCGAACTCACTTAACTCTCCTGCACTGGCAGGCAGGTTCTTTACCACTAGCACCACCTGGGAAGCCTAACCCTCTGAGCCAAGTCTTTTAAATTTGGACACATTTTCCTATAGGAAATCGGTTAATTAATCATGGCAGTCATGAGTTTGACCACAGCCCACAAAATTATTATTCCATACATTTAAACCCACCGCTTCTATAGCCAGATGACAAGCACTTATTCTCCTACCCTCCATCCCAAATGAAAGCACTTAACCCTTGAGAGGTCTTCCCAACGTTTTTATTGCAGGCAGTAACTGGGAAACACATAAGTAATAATTACTTAAAAGACAATAATAAGCTCCCATTCCTCTGCTCTGTCCACCTTTCCCCCACCCTTTTCTGAGCCAGCATGATGCAGAGGTAGATGCCTAGGCTTTTGAGTCAGATGTTGCTTTGAATCCTGGTTCTGCCATACTATTATTGACCGTGACCTTAAACAACACCTCTCTCAGATTCATTTTCTTGACGTCTAATCATGATAGCAACCCTGCAAAATTCTATATAAAGTACCTGGCACACAGAAGGCACTCAGCACACATTATCTATTGTTTTTCTTTTAGATCTCCTCGGTAAAAACAAAGTTAATTACTGCTAACGTGTCAGGTCTTTGTATTGTAGGAAAACTAATATGTAAGTGGGAAGAACAATGGAGATAGGATCTTTTGAGCTGAGATGAGTTGGGGTAGGCACTTTTTGATTCAATCGCCCATTTTGCTAAAGTACATCCCAAGCCCTATTTACAACTCACAATGAATGAAGCCATATACAACCATACAATTCCAGAGTGAATAAACGTATCACACTGTCTCTGGGTGTTTGTGCAAGTGTTTTCTCAATAGGTCATATGTAATGCTAGTCATCAACAGCAAGTCATTACCTTGGTATCTGGGTGGGGGGTGTTTAAAGAAGGGAGGAGACTCAGAGAGCTCTCAAGTGAAGCAGGCATCTCAAACATGGGATACAGTACCTCTGGTGGATTCATTTCGATATTTGGCAAAACTAATACAATTATGTAAAGTTTAAAAATAAAATAAAATTAAAAAAAAAAATGGAGGGAAATAATGGGTGAAGAAGCAGAAGGTCTGGGTCCAGATGGAACCAACACTACCTCTCAGCTCCACACTCAAAAACATTCTAGGGCCTCATCAAAGAGATGATGGTCTCAGCATCCTCCTGATGGAAAGGAACTAAGGGTGGGGGATAACTGAAGGAAGGAAAGAACACTTTTACTTTCGATTTTCTATCTGTCTATATTGTTTGAATTTGTTTCCCTGAAGCATGCTCCACTTCTGTTACCCTGATCAACCCATAACATCTTCAGTACTGAAACAGACCTTACCTGAGTGGTAATTTCCAAGCCAAGGCCACTGGCATCTACCACAATTAGAGTGAGCAGAGTCTGCAGTGCTAGGGCAATGAAGGTATTTACACCAAACACTAAGGCATAGCGCTCCATGCTGAGGTTTGCAGCTATCTGAAAACTTAAAAAATAAAAAGAATGCATAGATAAGAATTACTTCAAGGATAGTTACATTTTTTATTTCAAATGTGAAGAGTAGCCCATACTTTTCTACTGTCAATTCCCTTCCCAACCAAGTGAAGAATATTCTTTTGCTAAATGATGTAAACCTCATGCAAATGTCTGAAAACAGCAGAAACGTGAACAAGGAAGTAAATGAAACTTGCCTAAATGCTTCCTCAAAAGAAAAACTGATAATGCACTTATGGTATAATGCTTCCTCCCATTTGCCCTTGAACCAGAAAATTTAATTTGTAAAGAAACCAAAAGTTAATCCTGTTACAGCTCTTCCTAATGCTTCTTTGAATCGTAATACATACGTTGCTATTGTGATGAGTAACATGTAGATGATTCTGAAGACAACGTAGGATGCGTAGCACACCCAAATGTTACCCACAGTGTCCATGATATACACTGCAGCAGCAATCAGGAGAGAGAAGAGAGACAGTGTCAATTCTCCCCAAGTGGACCAGGATATTTTTATGTAACCAACTGCAAACACTGCAACAGCACCTACAAAACAAAAACAGAAAAGTCATTACTCATTTTGCTGCTGCTGCTGCTAAGTCGCTTCAGTCGTGTCCAACTCTGTGCGACCCCACAGACGGCAGCCCACCAGGCTCCCCCGTCCCTGGGATTCCCCAGGCAAGAACACTGGAGTGGGTTGCCATTTCCTTCTCCAATGCATGAAAATGAAAAGTGAAAGTGAAGTTCAGTCGTATCCGACTCTTAGCGACCCCATGGACTGCAGCCCACCAGGCTCCTCCGTCCATAGGATTTTCCAGGCAAGAGTACTGGAGTGGGGTGCCACTGCCTTCCCCAACTCATTTTGCTAAACAAGTACTATTTCACTAAATGAAAATTCACCTTAGGTTATGACATTTTAAGCTCTTTAAATTTATAACCAGGGTAGTTCAAGATTATGGAGGCCCTTGAAAGTTAGGCAGAGATTTTTGGACCTGATGGAATAAATAGTATGAGGCCATGGAGAGATGAGATGAGAGACTGAATTAGGGCAGTGGATAATGAGATGGAAAAGGAGGACATAGAACCAGGGGTGCTGCTAAGGGAAAGCTACTGAAGTAGATGCAGAGGCAAGAGTCAAAAAGAACCATCCTGGCTGTAGCTTGGCAACATGGCAGGATGGTTCATCTCTCCTCCCATCTGAGGGGCAGTTTATCACGTGGTCAAATGACGATGATGAGGATAATGAGAGCTAAATGGTATGGAGTGCTTTCTAAGTGCTGGTCAGAGATAAAAGTGTTCACAGAAGTCCTTTATGATCTTCTAAGACCTATGAGGTGGATCAACAGATTAGAAAGGAACGATAGATGCTAATGGCCAAAGACAGGCTCTGAGTTCAAACCTGGACTTTACCACTGACCATCTATATGACCTTGGGCAAGTGATTAACATGTCTTTCAACAGCTTCCTTAATTGGAAAATGGGGGTAATAACTGCAACAAAGGAATTCTGTGAGGATGGTGTTAATAAACATAAAGTCTTTAGAACAGCACCTGCAACACAACATATACTAGCTACTGTTGTTAGAAAGTACTGAACAGTGCTGCTCGAAGATTCACACATGGCCAAAGCACGCAGTAAATCAGACATAAAGGAAACTTGGGTAAGAAAACAATTTACAGGATCCTTATGTTAGGTTTCCCAAAGGTTATAAAGAATTCAAGCATGATACAGGATGCTCGGGGCTGGTGCACTGGGATGACCCAGAGGGATGGTATGGGGAGGGAGGTGGGAGGGGGGGTTCAGGATGGGGAACACGTGTACACCCGTGGCAGATTCATGTCAATGTATGGCAAAACCAATACAATATTATAAAGTAATTAGCCTCCAATTAAAATAAATTTATATTAAAAAAAAGAATTCAGGTTAGTTAGTCATAGTCCTCCCTGAACATACACTTTTGAACTGTCATCCTAAATGATAAAATTAGAGCTCAAAGTTAAACCGTTCTTTGAGGTTACTTCAAATTTGAGAGGGGAGAAAAACTCTGATCATGGTCAACTAAACTACCAGAGGACTCTCCCCACCCAACCTGCCCTACCACCCAGTACTGCTTACCCAGTAAGGTTGAAACGGCCTCCACACCGCCATTATAGATAGCAGCATGGCGGGAAGGCATCACCTGCTCCCACAGGCCCTGTGCGTAGTTCACGACTTGAAAATAGCCGCAGGTGGAGAGGGCCCACCACACAGACCAGCAGAGCAGAGGGCGAGAGGAGTAGCACACCAGGAAGTCATTCCACAGGACCTTCAGCACGAGGAGACGGTCTGGCTTGGATTCCTACCCAGAAAAAGGGAAGAAAGCAACTGGACAGAAAGCTGTGTAGACTCAATTTTCTATTCAGCAGACTTTTTTCTGTTTCCTCGGGAAAACCAACTGCTTCTTTCATATATGTTGTTGTTCAATTGCTTAGTTGTGTCCAACTCTTTGCAACCCTATGGATTACAGCATGCCAGGCTTCCCTGTCCTTCACTACCTCCCTGAGTCTGCTCAAACTCATGTCCGTATGTGTGTGTGTGTGTGTGTGTGTGTGTGTGTGTGTGTGTGTGTGTGTATGAACTTCATAGCAATTACATTTATTCCCTCTTGGGGGAAAAATATATTTTGCTTTAAATGTTCTATATACATTAGTACCTCCAGCAAATGATACGTTGTTTACAAAATGAAGGTATAAAGATGGTCAGAGACTGCACATGTCAGTCAAAGGGAGATGACATTCCACATCTTCCCACACAGAGGCAAGCAGCATTAAGAATAAACAACAATTAGTAATCCCAGTAGGCTATGTGCATGGGGTGGCAAAGAGTCAGACATGACTGAAGTGACTTAGCATCCACCAGTAAGTCACTGTTCAGGTAGAGTTCATGAATAAGAACCTATTATATTCACTGAAAGAATGGTTAAAACAGAAGTCTTAGGAAAAAATAAACCAAAATATTAGCAGCAGTTCTCTCTGGGTGAGGGGTTAATCAATGATTTTAATTTTCTCCTTTATGTTTTTTTCCCCAGTATGTACAGGAAATGTTACTATAATAATGAGGTAACAAAGCTATTATGCATGTAACTGAGTCAATCAAAACATGACTGAGCTATGTTCCATTATCCCTGGACTCTGTCAAGAAGTCAATGTGAGAGTCCAGACACCATATTCAAATATGCAATACAGTATTACTAACTACAGTCACCATGTTGTACATTACATCCCCACAACTTATTTATTACTAGAACTCAGTACCTTTCGACTCCTCTTTACCCATTTCGTTTTTTTCCATACAAACTTCTGGGCCAACTCCAATCATATCAAAGGTCAATCTATCAAAAGTTCCCATTAAGTTTGGAACCTTGCTCAGAACATAGGAAATTTTGCAGCTAACACAGGAAGGCAAAATGAGAGAATCCAGAGACCAAGAGGAAGCTACCTATGAAGCAGCATTCAAGAGGAAGGATGTATGACAGAGGCATGTTACAGACTATTTACATGGGTGGCAGCAGCATGGTTCAACCCGCTAGCTGGCCGGCAGCCATGTCTTGCACACGCTGCTGCTGCTGCTCAGTCTCGTCAGTTGTGTCAACCTCTCTGCAACCCTAGGTACTGTAGCCTGCCAGGCTCCCCTGCCCATGGGATTTTCTCAGCAAGAATACTGGAACAGGCATGAGGGTTTTCATCCTCTAGGGGGCCTTCCTGACCCAGGAATAGAACCCGCATCTCCTGTGTCTCCTGCATTATAGGCGGATCCTTTACCAGAGCCACCAGGGAAGCCAGTCTTGAACATGAAACTTCCTTTATTTTAAAAAATTCAGGTATAACTGACCTTTGATATTGTATTAGTTTTGGGTGTATAACAAAATGATTCTGTGTTTATACACATTGTGAAATGATCACAATAAGTATAGTCAACATCTATCACCATATATAGCTGTAATTTTTTTCTTGTGATGAGAATTTTGAGATCTAGCAACTTTCAAATAAACAATACAGTATTACTTACTATAATCACCATGCTGTACCTACATCCTCACAACTTAGTCACAACTGGGACTTAGAACACTTTGACCCCCCTTTCTTTACCCATTTGTTTATATCCCCTAGCCCCTGCCTCTGGCGACCACCAATCTATTCTCTGTATTTATGAGCTTGAGGTTTTTTTGTTTTGTTTTTCGTTTCCAAATATAAATGAGATCATATGGTATTGGGTTGGCCAAAGGTTTGTTCAGATTTTTTCCATACAAACTTTTTGCCCAACCCAATATTTTTGTGAGTCTTACTTCACTTAGCATCCATCCAAGTCCATCCACGTTGTTGCAAATAGCAAGACCTCATTTGTTTTTCTGTGGCTGTATAATGTTCCCATGTGTATATATATGTGCTGCTGCTGCTAAGTCGCTTCAGTCGTGTCTGACTCTGTGAGACCCCTGAGACCACAGCCCACCAGGCTCCCCCGTCCCTGGGATTCTCCAGGCAAGAACACTGGAGTGGGTTGCCATTTCCTTCTCCAATGCATGAAAGTGAAAAGTGAAAGTGAAGTCGCTCAGTCGTGTCCGACTCTTCTCGACCCCATGGACTGCAGCCTACCAGGCTCCTTGGTCCATGGGATTTTCCAGGCAAGAGTACTGGAGTGGGGTTCCATTGCCTTCTCCATATATATGTGAGTATATCACATTTTCTTTACCCATTCATCCACTGTTGGACACTTAGGTTGTATTCACATCTTGGCTATTATAAATAGTGCTGCAATGAACTGGTAGGTGTATCTTTTTGAGTTAGTGTTTCCATTTTCTTTGGGTATGTAGTCAGGAGTAGAACTGTTGGATCTTGTGGTGGCTCGAGTTTTTAATTTTTTGAGGAACTTCCACACAGTTTTTCATAGTGACAGCACCAATTTACATTTCTACCAACAGTGCAAAAAGGATTCCTTTTCTCCATACCCACACATTTCTTATTTTTTTTGAAAATAGCCATCCTAACAGGTGTGAGGTGATAGCTCCTTGTGGTTTTGCTTTGCATTCCCCTGATTAGTGATTTAAGCATTTTTTACATGTACCTGCTGACCATCCAAACATCTTTGGAAAAATGTCTATTCAGATCTTCTGCTCATTTTTAAATTGGATTCTTTTTTTTTTTTTTTTTTTGCTCGAGTTGTATGAGTTCCTTATATATTTTGGATATGAACCACTTATCAAACATGATTTGCAGATATTTTCTCCCATTCAATAGTTTGTCATTTGGTTGATGTTTTTCTTTGGCATGCAGAAGCTTTTAGTTTGATGCTGTCCCACTTATTTTTTTTGCTTTTGTTATCAAATTAAAAAAAAAATTCATTGCCAAGACAGATATCAAGTTTACCACCTATGTTTTCTTCTAAGCATTTTTATGGTTTCAGGTTTTATATTCAACTCTAAGCCATTTTATGTTAATTTCTGTGTAGCCCCTTCTCTTTAAACAGAACCTTTTAATAGTTAAGTGTTTACAATATCAAGTTAAATAATTACTCTTTTCTTAGCTCAGTTGTATATGCAAAAGGAAATTTGTCTATAATCAAACAAGGATGGAAATTTTTGAGAATAAGTCTTCTGTTAAGTGCTTTTGAAGGACATAATTCTAACTCTTGCTATCAACAGTGAACAATTTTTTTTTTATGATGAAAGGAAGACTATCACTATTTCCTCAGCTATTGATATTTCACTATCCAAAACAGTAAAAATGTATACAATGAGGGACAGATAAAAGTACACCTGGTTTCAAGGGAAAGGAACCAAATACATATCATGGAAGAATGTTTGAGACAGACTTTGGGAGACACAGAATACAGCAATACTGATGAACAACATGCAAAGGAAACAAGAACAAAAGGACAGAAGGCACTTTTGAGGTGTGTTTATGAAGCAGCAATGACAGAGTTCTCTTCCAACAGA
The DNA here is from genome assembly GCF_027580195.1 of Bos mutus. Classification (NCBI taxonomy): domain Eukaryota; kingdom Metazoa; phylum Chordata; class Mammalia; order Artiodactyla; family Bovidae; genus Bos; species Bos mutus. Next base: position 48,991,972 of record NC_091632.1, on the reverse strand, counting down.
AAAGGCTTCTGGGACACACTTTCCTGCTCTGGCCTGCTGTGCACTTATCTTATCCTAGGAATATTCATTCTTGCCTCAGTCTGGTATCTCACAGAGCCCTAGTTCATAAGCCTGAAAGTGAAGCATTGGAAACCTGTTAAGAGTTGGTGCAGAGATCTGCCTTTGGCTACTCTTTTTCAGGAGGGATGACACCTATCTGAGTTTCAAGGGATTTAAGAGGAAAAGGGAGAGGATACGGCGGCCAGGAGGAGCTACTCCACGTCCGAGGTCAGGGGCGGCAGCCGAGAGGAGCTACCCCGTGTCCAAGGTCAGGGATGGCGGCTGAGAGTGCCGGACTGTGACAGCGCAGGAGCAGCCGAGAGGAGCCACCCCACGTCCGAGGTCCGGGGCAGCGGCCAGGAGAGCTACCCCACGCCCGAGGCCAGGGGCGGCGGCTGAGACAAGCAACCCCACGTCCGAGGAGCGGTGGCTGCACGGGCGCAGGAGGGCCTAGAGGAGCTATTCCACATTCAAGGTCAGAAGGGGTGGTGATGAGCAGATACCCCTTGTCCAAGGTAAGAAGCAGTGGCTGCACTTTGCTGGAGCAGCCGTGAAGAGATACCCCACGTCCAAGGTAGGAGAAACCCAAGTAAGACAGTAGGTGTTGCAAGAGAGCATCAGAGGGCAGACACACTGAAACCATACTCACAGAAAACTAGTCAATCTAATCACACTAGGACCACAGCCTAGTCTAACTGAATGAAACTAAGCCATGCCCATGGGGCCACCAAAGACGGGTGGGTCATGGTGGAGAGATGTGACAGAATGTGGTCCACTGGAGAAGGGAATGGCAAACCACTTCAGTATTCTTGCCTTGAGAACCCCATGAACAGTATGAAAAGGCAAAATGATAGGATACTGAAAGAGGAACTCCCCAGGTCAGTAGGGGCCCAATATGCTACTGGAGATCAGTGGAGAAATAACTCCAGAAAGAATGAAGGGATGGAGCCAAAGCAAAAACAATACCCAACTGTGGATGTGACTGGTGATAGAAGCAAGGTCTGATGCTGTATAAAGCATTATTGCATAGGAACCTGGAATGTCAGGTCCATGAATCAAGGCAAATTGGAAGTGGTCACACAGGAGATGGCAAGAGTGAACGTCGACATTCTAGGAATCAGCGAACTCAAATGGACTGGAATGGGTGAATTTAACTCAGATGCCCATTATATCTACTACTTTGGGCAGGAATCCCTTAGAAGAAATGGAGTAGCCATCATGGTCAACAAAAGAGTCCAAAATGCAGTACTTGGATGCAATCTCAAAAACGACAGAATGATCTCTGTTCGATTCCAAGGCAAACCATTCAATATCACAGTAATCCAAGTCTATGCCCCAACCAGTAACGCTGAAGAAGCTGAAGTTGAACGGTTCTATGAAGACCTACAAGACCTTTTAGAACTAACACCCAAAAAAGATGTCCTTTTCATTATAGGGGACTGGAATGCAAAAGTAGGAAGTTAAGAAACACCTGGAGTAACAGGCAAATTTGGCCTTGGAATACGGAATGAAGCAGGGCAAAGACTAATAGAGTTTTGCCAAGAGAACCCACTGGTCATAGCAAACACCCTCTTCCAACAACACAAGAGAAGACTCTACACACGGACATCACGAAATCAGATTGATTATGTTCTTTGCAGCCAAAGATGGAGAAGCTCTACACAGTCAACAAAAACAAGACCAGGAGCTGACTGTGGCTCAGATCATGAACTCCTTATTACCAAATTCAGACTTAAATTGAAGAAAGTAGGGAAAACAACTAGACCATTCAGGTATGACCTAAATCAAATCCCTTATGATTATACAGTGGAAGTGAGAAATAGATTTAAGGGCCTAGATCTGATAGATAGAGTGCCTGATGAACTATGGAAGGAGGTTCATGACATTGTACAGGAGACAGGGATCAAGACCATCCCCATGGAAAAGAAATGCAGAAAAGCAAAATGGCTGTCTGGGGAGGCCTTACAAATAGCTGTGAAAAGAAGAGAAGTGAAAAGCAAAGGAGAAAAGGAAAAATATAAGCATCTGAATGCAGAGTTCCAAAGAATAGCAAGAAGAGATAAGAAAGCCTTCTTCAGAGATCAATGCAAAGAAATAGAGGAAAACAACAGAATGGGAAAGACTAGAGATCTCTTCAAGAAAATTAGAGATACCAAGGGAACATTTCATGCAAAGATGGGCTCGATAAAGGACAGAAATGGTATGGACCTAACAGAAGCAGAAGATATTAAGAAGAGGTGGCAGGAATACACAGAAGAACTGTACAAAAAAGATCTTCACGACCCAGATAATCACAATGGTGTGATCACTCACCTAGAGCCAGACATCCTGGAATGTGAAGTCCAGTGGGCCTTAGAAAGCATCACTACGAACAAAGCTAGTGGAGGTGATGCAATTCCAGTTGAGCTATTTCAAATCCTGAAAGATGATGCTGTGAAAGTGCTGCACTCAATATGCCAGCAAATTTGGAAAACTCAGCAGTGGCCACAGAACTGGAAAAAGTCAGTTTTCATTCCAATTTCAAAGAAAGGCAATGCCAAAGAATGCTCACACTACCACACAATTGCACTCATCTCACACGCTAGTAAAGTGATGCTCAAAATTCTCCAAGCCAGGCTTCAGCAATATGTGAACCATGAACTTCCAGATGTTCAAGCTAGTTTTAGAAAAGGCAGAGGAACCAGAGATCAAATTGACAACATCCGCTGGATCATGAAAAAGCAAGAGAGTTCCAGAAAAACATCTATTTCTGCTTTACTGACTATGCCAAAGCCTTTGACTCTGTGGATCACAATAAACTGTGGAAAATTCTGAAAGAGATGGGAATACCAGACCACCTGACCTGCCTCTTGAGAAACCTATATGCAGGTCAGGAAGCAACAGTTTGAACTGGACATGGAACAACAGACTGGTTCCAAATAGGAAAAGGAGTACGTCAAGGTTGTATACTGTCACCCTGCTTATTTAACTTATATGCAGAGTACATCATGAGAAACGCTGGGCTGGAAGAAGCACAAGCTGGAATTAAGATTGCCAGAAGAAATATCAATAACCTCAGATATGCAGATGACACACCCTTATGGCAGAAAGTGAAGAGGAACTCAAAAGCCTCTTGATGAAAGTGAAAGTGGAGAGTGAAAAAGTTGGCTTAAAGCTCAACATTCAGAAAACGAAGATCATGGCATCTGGTCCCATCACTTCATGGGAAATAGATGGGGAAACAGTGGAAACAGTGTCAGACTTTATTCTTCTGGGCTCCAAAATCACTGCAGATGATGACTGCAGCCATGAAATTAAAAGACGCTTCCTCCTTGGAAGAAAAGTTATGACCAACCTAGATAGCATATTCAAAAGCAGAGACATTACTTTGTCAACAAAGGTCCATCTAGTCAAGACTATGGTTTTTCCAGTGGTCATGTATGGATGTGAGAGTTGGACTGTGAAGAAAGCTGAGCGCCAAAGAATTGATGCTTTTGAACTGTGGTGTTGGAGAAGACTCTTGAGAGTCTTGTATGTTACTTATTGCTTCTCCCTTGCTGATTTTAATATTCTTTCTTTGTGTTTAGTCTTTGTTAGTTTGATTAATATGTGTCCTGGTGTGTTTTTCCTTGGGTTTATCCTGTTTGGAACTCTGTGCCTCTTGGACTTGATTGACTATTTCCTTTTCCGTGTGGGGAAATTTTCAACTATAGACCTTCAAAAATTTTCTCATACCCTTTCTTTTTCTCTTCTTCTTCTGGAACCCCATAATTCGAATGTTGGTGCATTTGATATTGTCCCAGAGGTCTCTCAGACTATCCTCAGTTCTTTTCATTCTTTTTACTTTATTCTGCTCTTCAGAAGTTATTTCCACCATTTTATATTCCAGCTCACTGATTCATTTTTCTGCTTCAGATATTCTGCTATTGATGCCTTCTAGGGTATTTTTAATTTGAATAATTGTGCTGTTTGTCTCTGTATGTATATTATTTAATTCCTCTAGGTCTTTGTTAATTCATTCTTGCATTTTCTCCATTCTGTTTTCTACATTTTTGATCTTTACCATCACTATGGGCTTCCCTGATAGCTCAGTTGGTAAAGAATCCACCTGCAATGCAGGAGGCTGCTGCTAAGTCGCTTCAGTTGTGTCTGACTCTGTGCGACCCCATGGACTGCAGCCTACCAGGCTCCTCCGTCCATGGGATTTTCTAGGCAAAAGTACTGGAGTGGGGTGCCATTGCCTTCTCCAGTTCAATTCCTGGATCGAGATGATCCACTGGAGAAGGGATAGGCTACCCACTTCAGTATTCTTGGGCTCCCCTTGTGGCTAAGCTGGTAAAGAATCTGCCTGCAATGTAGGAGACCTGGCTTCAATCCGTGGGTTGGGAAGATCCGTTGGAAAAGGGAATGGCTACCCACTCCAGTATTCTGGCCTGGAGAATTCCACGGACTATAGAGTCCATGGGGTCCATGGGGTCACAAAGAGTCAGACATGACTGACTGACTTTCACATTCACTATCACTATTCTGAATTCTTTTTCAGGTAGTTTGCCTATTTCCTCTTCATTTATTTGGATTTCTGTGTTTCTAGTTTGTTCCTTCATTTGTGCAATATTTCTCTGCCTTCTCGTTTTTTATTTAAATGTATTGTGTTTAAGGTCTCCTTTTCCCAGGATTCGAGGTTGAATTCTTTCTTCCTTTTGGTTTCTGCCCTCCTAAGTTTGGCCCAGTGGTTTGTGTAAGCTTCGTATAGGATGAGATTTGTGCTGAGTTTTTTGTTGTTGTTGTTTTGTTTTTCCTCTGATGGGCAAGGCTGAGTGAGGTGGTAATCCTGTCTGCTGATGGTTCAGTTTGTACTTTTGTTTTGTTTGTTATTTGGATGAGGTGTCCTGCACAGGGTGCTACTGGTGGTTGGGTGATGCCAGGTCTTATATTCTGGTGGTTTCCTCTGTGTGAGTTCTCACTATTTGATACCCTCTAGGGTTAGTTCTCCAATACTCTTGCCTGGAAAATCCCATGGATGGAGGAGGCTGGTGTGCTGCAGTCCATGGGGTCGCTAAGAGTCAGACACGACTGAAGCGACTTAGCAGCAGCAGCAGCAGCAGGGTTAGTACTCTGGTAGTCTAGGTTCTTGGAGTCAGTGCCCCCACTCCAAAGGCTCAGGGCTTGATCTCTGGTCAGGAACAAAGATTCCACAACTGGTTTGTTATGGCATTAAATGAGATTAAAACAAATACCTCAAAGCAAGAAACCAAAGATTAACCCCAGACAAATGGCATTTACAAAATCAGAGGTGACGGCCAAGAGGAGCTACCCTGCGACCGAGGTCAGGGGCGGCAGCCGGGAGGACCAACCCCACGTCCAAGGAGCAGTGGCTGTGTGGGCGAAGGAGGGCCTAAAGGCGCTATCCCACGTTCAAGGTCAGGAAGGGCGGAGGTGAGGAGATAGTCCTCGTCCAAGGTAAGGAGCAGTGGCTGCACTTTGCTGGAGCAGCTGTGAAGAGATACCCAACGTCCAAGGTAAGAGAAACCCAAAGAACACAGTAGGTGTTGCAAGAGAGGATCACAGGGCAGACACAGTGAAACCATACTCACAGAAAACTAGTCAATCTAATCACACTAGGACCACAGCCTAGTCTAACTGAATGAAACTAAGCCATGCCCGTGGGGCAACCCAAGACACGCGGGTCATGGTGGAGAGATCTGACAGAATGTGGTCCACTGGAGAAGGGAATGGCAAACCACTTCAGTATTCTTGCCTTGAGAACCCCATGAACAGTATGAAAAGGCAAAATGATAGGATACAGAAAAAGGAACTCCCCAGGTCGGTAGGTGCCCAATATGCTACTGGAGATCAGTGGAGAAATAACTCCAGAAAGAATGAAGGGATGGAGCCAAAGCAAAAACAATACCCAGTTGTGGATGTGACTGGTGATAGAAGCAAGGTCTGATGCTGTATAAAGCATTATTGCATAGGAACCTGGAATGTCAGGTCCATGAATCAAGGCAAATTGGAAGTGGTCACACAGGAGATGGCAAGAGTGAACGTCGACATTCTAGGAATCAGCAAACTAAAATGCACTGGAATGGGTGAATTTAACTCAGATGCCCATTATATCTACTACTGTGGGCAGGAATCCCTTAGAAGAAATGGAGTAGCCATCATGGTCAACAAAAGAGTCCAAAATGCAGTACTTGGATGCAATCTCAAAAACGACAGAATGATCTCTGTTCGATTCCAAGGCAAACCATTCAATATCACAGTAATCCAAGTCTATGCCCCAACCAGTAACGCTGAAGATGCTGAAGTTGAATGGTTCTCTGAAGACCTACAAGACCTTTTAGAACTAACACCCAAAAAAGTTGTCCTTTTCATTATAGGGGACTGGAATGCAAAAGTAGGAAGTCAAGAAACACCTGGAGTAACAAGCAAATTTGGCCTTGGAATACGGAATGAAGCAGGGCAAAGACTAATAGAGTTTTGCTAAGAAAATGCACTGGTCATAACAAACACCCTCTTCCAACAACACAAGAGAAGACTCTACACACGGACATCACCAGATGGTCAACACCGAAATCAGATTGATTATGTTCTTTGCAGCCAAAGATGGAGAAGCTCTACACAGTCAACAAAAACAAGACCAGGAGCTGACTGTGGCTCAGATCATGAACTCCTTATTACCAAATTCAGACTTAAATTAAAGAAAGTAGGGAAAATCACTAGACCATTCAGGTATGACCTAAATCAAATCCCTTATGATTATACAGTGGAAGTGAGAAATAGATTTAAGGGCCTAGATCTGATAGATAGAGTACCTGATGAACTATGGAAGGAGGTTCATGACATTGTACAGGAGACAGGGATCAAGACCATCCCCATGGAAAAGAAATGCAAAAAAGCAAAATGGCAGTCTGGGGAGGCCTTACAAATAGCTGTGCAAAGAAGAGAAGGAAAAGCAAAGGAGAAAAGGAAAAATATAAGCATCTGAATGCAGAGTTCCAAAGAATAGCAAGAAGAGATAAGAAAGCCTTCCTCAGCGACCAATGCAAATAGAGGAAAACAGAATGGGAAAGTCTAGAGATCTCTTCAAGAAAATTAGAGATACCAAGGGAACATTTCATGCAAAGATGGGCTTAGTAAAGGACAGAAATGGTATGGACCTAACAGAAGCAGAAGATATTAAGAAGAGGTGGCAAGAATATACAGAAGAACTGTACAAAAAAGATCTTCACGACCCAGATAATCACAATGGTGTGATCACTCACCTAGAGCCAGACATCCTGGAATGTGAAGTCCAGTGGGCCTTAGAAAGCATCACTACGAACAAAGCTAGTGGAGGTGATGGAATTCCAGTTGAGCTATTTTAAATCCTGAAAGATGAGGCTGTGAAAGTGCTGCACTCAATATGCCAGCAAATTTGGAAAACTCAGCAGTGGGCACAGAACTAGAAAAGGTCAGTTTTCATTCCAATCCCAAAGAAAGGCAATGCCAAAGAATGCTCACACTACCACACGATTGCACTCATCTCACACGCTAGTAAAGTAATGCTCAAAATTCTCCAAGCCAGGCTTCAGCAATACGTGAACCGTGAACTTCCAGATGTTCAAGCTGGTTTTAGAAAGGGCAGAGGAACCAGAGATCAAATTGCCAACATCCGCTGGATCATGGAAAAAGCAAGAGAGTTCCAGAAAAACATCTATTTCTGCTTTATTGACTATGCCAAAGCCTTTGACTGTGTGGATCACAATAAACTGTGGAAAATTCTGAAAGAGATGGGAATACCAGACCACCTGATCTGCCTCTTGAGAAATCTATGGTTTTATTTCCACCTCTGCATGTGGGAAGTCCACTGGGGTTTGCTCCTGAGGCTGCCCTGGACGACTTGGGTCTGCCCCAGTGAGGGCCAGATGTGGAGGTGGTGCAGCTCCTTGGGTCACAGGGGTTCTGGCAGCACCAGGTACTCAGGGGAGTTGGTGGCTATGGCAGCAGAAAATATAGTGCTCTAGAAGGGTATGGCAACCAGTATTGGTCAACACACTCCAGTATTCTTGGCTGAAGAACCCCCCTGACAGAGAAGCCTGGCAGGCCACAGTACACAGGGCTGCAAAGAACTGGACACGACTGAAGCAACCCGGCAGGCACAGACGCCAGACCTTTTTTGCCTGTAGCAGCTCTGCCCCAGTGAGGGTTGAGTGTGAAGGTGGCACAATTGCTTGGGTTGCGGGGACCTTGCGCGGCGCCAAGTGCAGGGATACGGACTGCCTCAGCCATAGGAGTTAGGGCCCTACCAGAGTCTTTTTTCAAGCCTCTGGTAGCTGGCGATCAGGAGGCCTCTTTGGCAAGTCTTTCTCCATAGCTCCACCTGTTCAGCCCTCTAGGGCTCCTCTGCCTGTGTTTGGTGTGTCAGGCACATAGTGGGACCCCCCGTGGCTGGGGTCCTACTCTGTACATTGGCGCATCAGTCATTTAAAGCAGCACCCTGGGTGGGGTCCTGCTCTGTAGTTCAGTGTGTCAGGCATTTGATGGGCCAAGCTCTCTATTGTTTCAGCTGCAGATGCTGGCATGTGGAGAGAAAGAGGCTATGGTGATGGCTCCACCCCTACGCATGACTCAGCAGTACTACCTTGATTCCATGGCTGCCTGACTTTCCTTCACAGACATTTCCCACCACAATCTCCTTCGCATCTCCTTGGTCTGTCTCTCCACAGTCAACAGCAGCCCTCGCCCTGGGATTGCTCCACAATCCCTAAGCTCCAGCTCCTATCTGCTGTGCCTCCTAGGGTACCTGCATCCCTGCCAGGGGTATGTATGGCTGTGGCAAGGCCTGTCTGATTCTCATTCCATATGTGTGTGTGTGTGTGTGTTAGTTGCTCAGTCGTGTCCGACTCTTTGCGACTCCATGGACTATAGCCCGCCAGGCTCCTCTGCCCATGGAATTTTACAGGCAAGGATACTTGAGTGGGTTGCTATCTTCTTCTCCAGGGGATCTTCCCAACCAGGGATTGAACCCGGGTCTCCTGCACTGCAAGCAGATGCTTTACCATCTGAGCTACTAGGGAAGTCCTCACTCCATTTAGGCTGCCACAGATCAGCTGTTTCACTCTCGACCTTAAATGTTTCACCTCTGACTCAGACAACTGCCCCTTTGTGGGGATAGGACCCCTGCTTCAGTGCCCCCACCCACTGAGGGCAGGTCCAGTCCTACTAACACTCCTGCTTTTCTACCCTAGTTCCTTCATCCTACTAAGTTCTGTGTGGTTTTATATACTCTTTTCCGTGGGTCAGGTCCTTCTGTCCACTCTCAGCTGGTGGTCTGCATGCGCTTTTGTGTCTAAGGGTGTATTCCTGATGTATCCATGGAGAGAGATGTACTCTGTGTCCAACCTACTTCTCTGCCATCTTGTCTCTCTGACACGTTTATCACAGAGTTTTAGTAACAGTAATTTTAATAAGAATGAGATAATGAATCTGAGGTTTGGGGCACAGTATCTGGTACCCACATCAAAATATATGGGAGCTAAGATGATCAATCAGCAGCATACCTGTCTACACTCAGATGAGAAAAATTCCCAAATCTTAGGTTTTTTTTTTTTAACTGTAAAATGGAAATTAATGCTTACTTCAACAGGTTATTGCCTAGATAAGTATTATTCAGTATGTAACAAGTGCTCAGTAAATGTTGGTTTCCTTTATCTTCTGTTTATCATGACTCACTAATGCAATCAACAAATAGTCCCTCAGTCAGTCAGTCCAGTCGCTCAGTCGTGTCCGACTCTTTGTGACCCCATGAACCGCAGCATTCCCTGTCCATCACAACTCCCAGAGTCCACCCAAACTCATGTCCATTGAGTTGGTGATGCCATCCAACCATCTTATCCTCTGTCATCCCCTTCTCCTCCTACCCTCAATCTTTCCCAGCATCAGAGTCTTTTCCAATGAGTCAGCTCTTCGCATCAGGTGCCAAAGTATTCGAGTTTCAGCTTCAACATCAGTCCTTCCAATGAACACCCAGGACTGATCTCCTTCAGAATGGACTGGTTGGATCTCCTTGCAGTCCAAGGGACTCTCAAGAGTCTTCTCCAACACCACAGTTCAAAAGCATCAATTCTTTGGCGCTCAGCTTTCTTTATAGTCCAACTCTCACATCCATACATGACTACAGGAAAAACCATAGCTTTGACTAGACAGACCTTTGTGGACAAAGTAACATCTCTGCTTTTTAATATACTGTCTAGGTTGGTCATAACTTTCCTTCCAAGGAGTTAAATGCCTTTTAATTTCATGGCTAAAATCACCATCTGTGGTGATTTTGGAGCCCAAAAAAATAAAGTCAGCTGAGTGCCCACAATCTGTCTGGCAATGTTCTAGACACTAGTGACACAACAGGAAAGTTCCTGAAATTTACACTGGAGTAAGGGAGGTAGATGATAAATATACACATACAAGAGACCGTACGGTAGGAATACTATAGAAAGACAGTAAACAGGGAATGGGCTAGCAAGCGACTTTGGTATGGAAAAGTAATGATTGCTAAGAATGTTAAATGGCTTTTTAAAAGCGGATGTCTGAGTTGAGACCTGAGTGACATAAAAGAACCAGCCATGAAAATCAGAGTGAAAAGCAGTCCTGACTGAGAGAACCTCCTGAATGAAATTCTGAGGTGAGAAAAGCTTGATGTGTTTCAGCCCAATTAAGAGATAAGGTTAGAGGGGTTGGCAATGAGCCAAACTGTATGAGGTCTTATAGGCCATGATGAGAACTTTGGATTTTCTTCTACATACAATAGAAAAATGTGGACGAAGATAATTAGGGTTTAATACCTAAACTATGAAGATTTAAGACAAGGGCTGACGATTGCAATTAAATTACTTCTATGGTATTAATTATGTATCCCTACATATATGGGCTGGACAAAAAGACGTTGTTCATGGTATGCGTGGGAAGCAGAAGAAAAATGACAGAGTACCTTCACGTCAACCAGCTCACAAAACACAGGATTCTAGAGTCACAGAAAGCTTCATGAGCATCTGGCTTAACATTCTCTACATTTAGGGACAGCCTAATTCAGTTAAAGAAAAATAATTTGTGAATTAGCTCAAAATTCTCCAAGCCAGGCTTCAGCAATACGTGAACCGTGAACTTCCTGATGTTCAAGCTGGTTTTAGAAAGGGCAGAGGAACCAGAGATCAAATTGCCAACATCCGCTGGATCATGGAAAAAGCAAGAGAGTTCCAGAAAAACATCTATTTCTGCTTTATTGACTATGCCAAAGCCTTTGACTGTGTGGATCACAATAAACTGTGGAAAATTCTGAAAGAGATGGGAATACCAGACCACCTGATCTGCCTCTTGAGAAACCTGTATGCAGGTCAGGAAGCAACAGTTAGAACTGGACATGGAACAACAGACTGGTTCCAAATAGGAAAAGGAGTACGTCAAGGTTATATACGTCAATATATTGTTATATACGTCAATATATTGACGTCAATATACGTCAAGGTATATTGTTACCCTGCTTATTTAACTTATATGCAGAGTACATCATGAGAAACGCTGGACTGGAAGAAACACAAGCTGGAATCAAGATTGCCGGGAGAGAAATATCAATAACCTCAGAGATGCAGATGACACCACCCTTATGGCAGAAAGTGAAGAGGAACTCAAAAGCCTCTTGATGAAAGTCAAAGTGGAGAGTGAAAAAGTTGGCTTAAAGCTCAACATTCAGAAAATGAAGATCGTGGCATCCGGTCCCATCACTTCATGGGAAATAGATGGGGAAACAGTGGAAACAGTGTCAGACTTTATTTTTTCTGGGCTCCAAAATCACTGCAGATGGTGACTGCAGCCATGAAATTAAAAGACGCTTTCTCCTTGGAAGGAAAGTTATGACCAACCTAGATAGCATATTCAAAGGCAGAGACATTAGTTTGCCAACAAAGGTCTGTCTAGTCAAGGCTATGGTTTTTCCTGTGGTCATGTATGGATGTGAGAGTTGGACTGTGAGGAAGGCTGAGCACCAAAGAATTGATGCTTTTGAACTGTGGTGTTGGAGAAGACTCTTGAGAGTCCCTTGGACTGCAAGGAGATCCAACCAGTCCATTCTGAAGGAGATCAGCCCTGGGATTTCTTTGGAGGGAATGATGCTAAAGCTGAAACTCCAGTACTTTGGCCACCTCATGCAAAGAGTTGACTCATTGGAAAAGACTCTGATGCTGGGAGGGATTGGGGGCAGGAGGAGAAGGGGACGACAGAGGATGAAATGGCTGGATGGCATCACTGACTTGATGGACTTGAGTTTGAGTGAACTCCGGGAATTTGTGCTGCGATTCATGGGGTCACAAAGAGTCGGACACAACTCAGCAACTGAACTGACTGAACTGACTGACCAGTACCAGATCCTCATAGCTATTTTTATAGGGCCCAGAATACCAGGGATAACTAATTCAAAGGGAAAATGAAAAATTATTTATAGCCCCACAAATAAATATCTTGGTGAAGGTACAAATCTGTTCTTGATTATTCATATCTAATGATAAAGATAATAATAAAAATTACAATGTATTGATTACCTACTTACAAATACTAACTTGAAAGCTCTAGTGGATTTATTTAATACTTGAAATAGCCCTGTGAGGTAGGTATATGAACAAAGGAACTAACAGCCACAGAGAATTAAGAAACCTGCCCAAGATCACCCTGCTGCTAAGTACCAGTACTACAGACTGCCCTTCTTCCTCAAAATCTGCTACACTGTGCTGCAACAGATAATACTGAGTATACACTGAAAATATTTATTTTGCTTCTGTCACTGTTTTACAGAACTCAAACACACATGCACACACAGCACACACATACACACAGAATGCTTCCTAACAGTAAAATGTGTCAGTCTGCAAATAAAAGTATTGCTGTATTAATAGTTCCCAATCCTTATCTCTAAAATGAAAAGGTGATATGATCTAAAGCCCCTTTAACATGCTCTAATTGTTCTATGACTTGTGGTTAGAATCACTTCTAACTCTAAAATTTTATAATTCTTCAGCATGTCAAGTACTGACATCTTGCATATCTACAAATAATAAATATCAAGGTGGTCTAGGACATAATTTTTTAAACCTTAGATTTCAAGTGACTGCTGCTGCTGCTAAGTCGCTTCAGTCATGTCCGACTCTTTGTGACCCTATGGACTGTAGCCTGCCAGGCTCCTCTGTTCATAGGATTCTCCAGGCAAGAATAGTGCAGTGAGTTGCCATTTCCTTCTCCAAGGGATCTTCATGACCCAGGGATTGAACCCACGTCTCTTACACTTTCTGCACTGGCATACAGGTTCTTTACCACCTAGCACCACCTGGGATGCTAGTCATTAGTAGGTAATAAAATCAATTTAGTGAGCAGTGATCACATTATAAAAAACAAATGGAATGTCAGACAACCATTGTGCTGTAAAACTTTTGTTTCATGGATGACTTTGAAGGGTTCAAGACTTTTGTGGAGGAAGTAACTGCAGATGTGGTGGAAATAGCAAGAAAACTATAATTAGAAATGAAACCTTAAGTTGTAAATGAACTGCTGAAATTTCATAATAAACTTAAATGGATAAAAGCTACTTCAATGGATAAGCAAAGAAAGTGGTTTCTTGAGATGGAATCTACTCCTGGTAAAGATGCTGTGAAGACTACTGACGTGACAACAAGGGATCTAGAATATTACATACACTTAGTTCATAAAGCAGGGTTTAAGAGGATTGCCTCCAATTTTCAAAGAAGTTCTACTAGGAGTAAAATGCTACTGAACAGCATTGGTGCTGCAGAGAAATCATTCCCAAAGGAAGTCTATCAAGTGGGAAACTTCACTGTTGTCTTACTTTAAGAAATTGCCACAGTGACCTCTACCTTCAGCAACCACCACCTTGATCAGTCAGTAGCCATCAACATTAAGGCAAGACCCTCCACCAGCAAAAGATTACAACTCACCAAAGGTGCAGATGATGGTTGGCATTTTTTTAGCAATAATGTAATTTAAAATTTAGGCATCTATATTTTTTACACATAATGCCCTTGCACACTTAAAAGACTACAGTATAGTGTAAAAATAACTTTTATATGCACTATGAAACCAAAAAAATTGTGTGACTTTGTTTTATTATGTGATATTTGCTTTATTTCAGTGGTCTGGAACCAAACCTGCAGTATCTTTGAGTTATGACCGCACTGCACATAATTTTCAGCAGAGAAGAGGAAGATAAGCTCCTATTCCTAAATACTTTGGACTTCATTTCTGGAAGTAGACATTCATGATTTACTGGAGTCATTTCACCTATTCATTTAGACAACATGTTCTGAGGGGCTTTCTTTATATACCAAGTTCTGAAGATAGAAAGTTGAAGAAGAGATAGACGTTGCTGTGGCTTCTAAGATATCTCCAATATGAGCAATATGTTGAATCAGTTTGACCTGAGAGGTTATTCACTCCAGAGGAGCCTGGTGGGCTACATAGTTCATAGGGTCACAAAGAGTTAGACACAACTGAGCAATTAACACACACTCCAAAGGAAAATACATTTTCATCCCTCATACAAATCAATGTTATCTTGAATGAATAAATGGAACCAATGAAGCAATTTGAGATAAAACCAGAATCCAAATGAACTGCTGGGTCTCCATCTGTTTTTTTACCACTGGTCTAGCCCCAGAGTAGCAACCACAGGCACTGAAGGCTGAGCTTACCTGCTCCTCCACCGGTGGCTCCTCCCGATTTAGAGGGATTTTTGATTCAACGTCCTCCCACTGCGGACGGTGGTTAGAAGCTGCGGTGTCAGTAGCAACGCCACCATTTTGTATCTTGATGCCATTTGTCCCCTGGCAGGAGGGAGGAACGTGGTGAAAGAAAAGGCTCTTCTGTGGCATAGGCAGAAACCAGGCCACAGCGAAGGCCACAGAAACACAGGTGAGAGAGATGACATTCAGGCTGAACAGGGACCAGGATGCCACTGAGACGAGGATCTGCCCCAGGACAGAGCCCACTGTGAAGCCCACCAATGTGGCACTTCGACAGTAGCTCGTGACTTTCTGGTACATGCTCAGGTCTACCACACTGTAGATGTAGGAGTAGTAGGCAATTTCAGTGGCAGTGGCGATGCCATAGAAGAATTCCAAGAACTGAATGGCCAGCAGTCCCTGGGCATACAGCAGCATGAACCACGTAACAATAAGGCTGAGTCCCTGGAGCAGAACGACAGGCTTATAGCGGAGGTAGTCTGTGGCAAGGAACACAGGAAACAGCAGCACCAGGTAAGAGTAAGTCCATACTGGATATATTTCATTGAAGACCTGGTAGAAAAAGGATAAAACCCTGTTAGTGACCTCAAACAAACTGGAATATTCATTAATAATTTATTCTTATAAAACAATCTACCATAACCTCAAAGATCTCATTCTTAGCAAACAAAGAAATCTCATCAACAATTCTGAGAATTGTTTGGAATTCACTTCCCTGTTTCCATCCCATCACCTCTTCCTAATATCTTCCCTATTCATCGAGGCCTAGTTCAATGCCTTCCTCATCCTGGAAGACTTGGCTACAGTTGATGGTATTTGTAACCCAACATCCAAAGCTCTCTTGACACTGCTTTCTATGTGTCACTCTCTTCAATTACCTCATAGCACTGCTTGTTAACCATGGTTACACATCTCCCAAGGAGCTTTAAAAATTTTGGAAGCCTAGCCACAGGCATTTTTTCAAAACTTCCCAGGAGATTTTAACATGAGCCAGAGTTTAGAACCACTGCTGGAGAAGGCAATGGCAACCCACTCCAGCACTTTTGCCTGGAAAATCCCATGGACGGAGGAGCCTGGTAGGCTGCAGTCCATGGGGTCGATAAGAGTCGGACATGACTGAGCGACTTCACTTTCACTTTTCACTTTCAGGCATTGGAGAAGGAAATGGCAACCCACTCCAGTGTTCCTGCCTGGAGAATCCCAGGGACAGGGAAGCCTGGTGGGCTGCCATCTATGGGGTCGCACAGAGTTGGACACGACTGAAGCGACTTAGCAGCAGCAGCAGCAGCTTTACAGGTTCTTTCAGGGTGGACTTCACTTTCATTTGCACAGCCTGCATACTGTTTGGAAGATACTTGGCTGAATAAATGCTTTGGAAACAAACCAATGTTTTGGAATCATCATCAGTTCTTACTTTCAGCCACAGAATGGGGAACATAGATCCTACAGATTGATTAGGTTTTTCTGTTATTAAGTTTCACTTCTTTGGGGTAACAGGAATAGATCAAGAAAGCAACTCTGTCCTACAGTCTTAACAGCGTAACAATCTATGGATGAAGCATCATAAGCAACTCTGGTGCCTTTCTTTTTGCGTATCTATGATATGAAAATGGAAAAAAAAGGAAGGTTTTGTTTCCTTTTTCATTAATTTTTCACTGGAAGACAGTAGAAATAATTATTAAACCAAAAAGACCCCCGCTGGAAGTTTAGTTCCATCATTCGCTGAACGATTTTAAGTTGATTTTTTTTAAGTTCCCTTTAGCCATCTCCATCATCAGTAAAAGAGAAGGAAAACCTATGCCACAGGGTTGTTTGTTGCAAGGGCTAAATGAGAAAATACATGTAAGTCACTTACTCCACCATCTTTTCATAGGTCTAAAGACTTAAGGACTGAAGCTAAAACACAGACCACTTGAGACAATATGCATTAAATTAATTGATTTAAGACTCCATTCTTCAAATAAGAATCATTGCAGGTAGGAGACGTTTTACTCTTCTCACACCTACCCCAGAGCCTAGCAAATTCCTGGGGGCTTAATAATAAGTCAGTTTCTAAGTGATCATTAAGTTCAGATTGGTGACCTCAGTTTTTAAGTGCTTTCTGAAAGGTAGTCCTGCTAACAGGCTAAATACTTTGTGATGGAGCGATATAACCCTCTACTTTTTTTTAATTCTCATGTATACCTCAGTTCACTCAAGTGTAACATGGACTAATCGTTTTAAAGTTTTAGAGGAACAATATAGTAAAAAATCATTATAAAATATTTGCCAATGTAGAGAACAACTATAAAAGGAAAACATAATCTGAGATACATTTTAGACTTGATTTCTGATTGGCTGAGCATCAAAAGTGATTCATCTATGGAGATTACTCAGCCACAAAAAGGAATGAAGTCAGCTGAACTGAGGTGGAGGAAACTAGAATTTGTTATATGGAGTGAAATAAGTCAGAAAGAGAAAAACAAACATTGTATATTAATGCATATATATGGAATCTAGAAAAAGAGTACTGATGAACCTACTTTCAGGGCAGAAGCAGAGATGCAGAAGTAGAGAACACACTTGTGGAAAGAAGAGCAGGGGAAGGAGAGGGTGGGATGAACTGAGCGAGTATCACTGAAACATATACACTACCATGTGTAAAACAGCTAGTGGGAAGTTGCTGTGCGACACAGGGAGCTCAGACCAGTGGTCTGTGATGACCCCGAGGGGTGGGGTGGGGTGGGATGGGAGGGAGGTTCAAGAGGGAGTGGATATATGTATACTTACAGCTGACTCACCGTGTTGTATGGCAGAAACCAACACACACTGTAAAGCAATTATCCTCCAATTAACAGTAAATTTGAAAAAAATGGGAAAAAAAGTGATTGATCTAATAGCCTCACCTTCATGAATTCTGGTCTAATTTCTGTTTCTAAATCATTTAGCAACCTCCATTTACCAGGAAACTTTCTTGTGACTGAACGTATACATAAAAGAATAACATAAAAGAATAACTGAGAACGGTAGAAATGATTCCAATTCACAAGTGTAGAAATTTTAGCAAACGAGGAACAAAGCGCACTTGGCTGACACAGCACAGGGTCAGACACTTCTCAGTAGAAAAGCAGAGCAGAGAAGGGCAAGCTTGAGATTAAAGTCCTGAAGTGTGAAGGCGTCCCTACAGACTTTGCACAGGTGTGTTCCATTAGCAAATTTCCACTTCTTTTCAGCCTATAGTTTTAGATATTCTCCCATAGTTTTCTTAGGTGTGAAACTGCCTCCTCTGGTTGACTCTGCATGTTTCTCCACCTTCACATTTTCCTAACACAATACCACAGAGCTGTTAACCATCACAACTTCCTTTAAAAAATACCTTTCTTCTGAGCTCCATCTTTGTTCTGCAGTGCACTCCATGGGAGGTTCACTGATTCTTCACTCCAGTAATACTGTCCGTACTCTTACGTGTTATATACCTTTCAGTACTAGCTGTCCCCAAAAGCTACCAAGTTTTTATTATATACATCTCATCCTTTCAATTACCAATTTAAAGTGTTTATACTTATGAGTCTAATTCCACTCCTAATACAAAAACCACAATTTAGATAATGAAGATGAGGAAGAGCAATGCCAAGCAGAAACAAAAATAAGGCAAGCAGGGGGGAAAAGACCAGATGTGTTCTCTTTAAGTTATTCTAAATAAGAAATCAGAATTTACTCCTAGGAGAGACATCAACCCAAGTAGATGGCCTCTTCCACAGTATTGTCAGCAGTATAACAGAGCATCTGTTACACACTATGCTAATCACCTCACCTGTATGATCTCATTTCATCCAAACAAGGCTAAGAGGTAATTGCTTTTATCATCTCTATCTTACAACCAAAGTAACTAGGCCTTAAGTGAATTGCCCAAAGTTATCCCACCAAGTCACTGGCAGAGGGAGAACCTGACTGGATATTCTGAATCTACCACATTCAAACGCCCCATTTCTTCAACCAGAAAACTGCTTTTGATTATCTACTATGTTCCCCCCTTACTTCTAATGCCGACAGCACCTTTTCCAACCTGTATAGGGGTGCTTTTATGGGGCTTTCAAGAAGAAAGAAGACCAAACAACCTACAGAGCTTAGCCACTGGGTCTCCAAAAGAGGATCCCTTCTCAGGATAGTTAGGGAGTCTGAGATGGACATGTACACACTGCTATATTTAAAATGGATAATCAACAAGGACCTACTGTAAAGCACAGAGCACTCTTGCCCAATGCTCTGTGGCAGCCTGGATGGGACGCGGGTTTAGAGGAGAATGGATATGTGTATATGCATGGCTGAGTCCCTTCGCTGTTCACCTGAAACTATCACAACACTGTTAATCAGCTGTACCCCAACACAAAATAAAAAGCTAAGAGTAAAAAAAAGAAGATCCCTTCTCTCTCAATGCCTCCAAGGAGAAGCCGTGGTACCAGGAAATAACTTCTTTGATGGATACTTTCCCTTCAGGAAACTTCCTACATGCAAAAATGTACAGATTACAGAGATTACTTTCTATCTCATTGCCCATACTTGGACAATACCCTCTTATCTCAGGTAACATCTGCCATTCGAGAAAAGGGAATTGATTTTATTCTAAAGTGTCTTTCACAGATCTTTGGATCAGAGCTTGTTTGTGCTTTCTTCTGAGACACAAACAGTTAAGGAAAAACATGTTTAATTCTGCTTTCCTCGATGTGTATGCCCAGCATAAACTAAATAAATAAATAAATAAAATTTTAAAAAAATTTAAATTAAAAAAAAAAAGGAGGGAATATATGTATACCTATGGCTGATTCATGTTGAGGTTTGACAGAAAACAACAAAATTCTGTAAAGCAATTATCCCTCAATAAAAAATAAATACATTTAAAAAAAATGTTTAGTTTTAAACTCTAATTTAGCTTTAGACTTTTACAATCAAGTTTCATTTAGACTACTAGTTAATAAGCACTTACAATACTATTTCCAAACCATATGAAGATTACAAAAACAGACAGACAAAAAAAGAATAAAACGAAGCCTCAGTTCTCCAGGAGTTCTGAACCTAGTGAAGAATACATACACACAAATTATTGATAAGGGAGAATAGGAAATACGGGGTTGCTTCTTTGAACTGGACCTTGAAGGATGAGAAAATCAGAGGCCAACAGAAAGATATCAAGAGTTCTGTAGAAGATTATCCCAAGCAGAGATCACATCTTTGAGTACAAGCCAGTAGATGAGAGAATGGATATGCTGGATTTATGACTATAAGATTAACATGGATGGAGTTTGAGCACATATTAATAGAAGGCAAGAGGAAGAAGAATGGAGTAGGAGATAAGGATGTTAACAAGTAAGAGCCAAATTCTGTAAGGCTCTGAATAGTAGGTACAGTAGTTTTAATATATTAAATCAAATGCTTTAAAAACATCAAAGGGACTTCTCTGGTGGTCCAGTGGCTAAGACTCCACGCTCCCAACATGGGGGGCCCAGGTTCAATCCCTGGTCAGGGAAACCACATGCCACAACTAAGACCCATTGCAGCCAAATAAATAAAATAGCCCACCAGGCTCTTCTATCTGGGATTTTCCAGTCAAGAATACTGGAGTGGGTTGCCATTTCCTCCTCCAGGGGATCTTCCCCATCCAGGGATGGACCCCCCATCTCCTGCACTGGCAGGCGGACTCTTTACTGCTGAGCCACTGGCAAAGCCCCAAAAAACAGTACTGAATGTCAAATCCCATGCTGAAAAAGGTGAAAGGATAAAAAGGGTTTTGGTGGTAAAGAGCTCTATTTTATTAAAAGTTGGCTTTTAACTACTGAAATACAAATTTTAACCTATCTAAAATTTATAAAGTGATACAGGTTAACGGTTTTCCTGTAATCTAAGGAAGAAATCCTTTGAGAATGGAAAGAGGAAATTCTGTCCTTTTTCTCCTCCTTTTGTTTTTGGACCTGGTTAACAATAGCTCTATCTAAGATGATCACATTTATCCCTTCTAAAGTCTCCTGGAGGAAATATAAAATTCAACACAAATATTACTAACCATGATTTGACATTCACTTTCCTAAAAAAAAAAAAAAATCATATAATATTAAGTAAATAAATAACTGTCCAGAGGTGAAAAACAAGCACTCAGGAAGGAGAACAAGTTGTGCTATTTATTTCAGTTATTAGAGATTTTAAAAATCTAGGATTCCGGAGAGGCTGGACAGAGCTATACTGTGCCTGACCAACAGAACAGAATCAGCCACAATTCTGAGGTTCTCAGAGACAAACGACATCCTTTTCCAGACCTCTGGATTTCTCTTCAAACCCCGCCCTCTTCCTCCACTAATCTGCAGCGACAGAAGCATGCTCTGTTTTCGTTACACATTCAGCAAATTTTTCCTGGGCCTGGCACCCCTGCTTTATTGCACTACACCCCACACCCAACATATTTCATTCGCCCTAGGAAGATTTCTGATAATCAGGGCACATGATGGCACGTCACACAGCAATTCTGCCCAGGGCACTTGTATAAAGCAGACTGGCTTTCAAATAGCAACACTGGAAGCATGTTTCTCTTCCCTGTGCCTCTCTTTCAGGCAAGGTGCAGATCACATGGCAGGTCACATGAAACTTTAATTGTGAATAGCTCAAAAGTAGTGTCATTTCTGCTTCAGAGGTCAGGCCTCAGATTCAGTGTTGTTTGGGGGTGTTCTATTAATAGAATCATTCTATTTAAGGAAGTCATGTTCCTTCTTCTAGAATCATTCTGTTCACAGGAGTTGGCCCTTTCCACTTCATTACTGTTTTTAACCAATATTCTAATTCAAACAGGTAATGAGTAACTGTTACAGTTCCTTGTGGAGCAGTCCATAAGACTGAGAAATAAAGCTGAAGTTGGGTAAAAGTTAATGCTACTTGCTAGCTGCAAGGCAATATGAGAAACTCAAATGAAATCCTCAACCCAGGGTTCAAGGCCAGAATTTCAATTCCCTTGTTAAGTGCCCTTGAAAATGGAAGAGCAATGCAACAACAAATTGGAACATAAGTAATTACATCCTGCTCTGACCTGTTATGCAGGGGTATTCAAAAGAGGTGACCAGTAATCACTGTGAAGGGAGTAAGGTTTAAATGGGAGGACTTCACTGGGAGCAGCTGGGGCAGGGAGGCAGGGTGAGAGGAGTGGACACTGCAAAAAAGGGACAGCTAACATCTGCACTCAGCTTTCACCCTTTGTGGTGTTCTAGAAAGGAATACCAGATCTCAGCTTCCATGCTTTGTAGTATCCAAGGAAGAGGATGCTGAATCTGCTTTCTTTGGGTTGTATGGGAGTAACTTCAATTGAATTCCTTTTCCAGTTAAGGTCTTTCTTTTTCAAACAACAGGTGTTGAGATTGACATACACTTATGAAGAGTTGAGCACATTTTTATTTTATTTTATTTTTAAACTTTACATAATTGTATTAGTTTTGCCAAATATCAAAATGAATCCTCCACAGGTATACATGTGTTCCCCATCCTGAACCCTCCTCCCTCCTCCCTCCCCATACACACAACGCACTTCTAAAGTACTTACAAATTCTCCTAGGGAAAATCAATCACCAAGAAGTTCTTGATCATGGACTATGTAATCTCAATTACTCTGAACATCGCGGGCAGAACAGGAGCAAAACTAACATCCGTGAGGCAACAATTTACAATGCACGAAAAACTATAATTAAATGACAACTGTGTGATACCATCTAAATATCTACTTTTATCACAGAGAGGTGGGGGGGGAGCAGTGAGGCGTATCCTTGGACACAGTCTCACCCAATAAAAATCAAGATGACGGTTCTTGTTCTGTACACTTCTTACTTGAGCACGATCATCCGTCAAGGGTAAACAATGTAAAGAAGGGGAAGAAGAAGGTGCAGCAGGTAGAGGGGAGGATCCTTTCAGAAAGTAGGAGTCACTCGGCATGTGGCTCCTTACTTTACGGCAGCAAATATTTATTTAAACCTCTCCCCCGCCCCCAAGATGGATCAGTTGGAGCAGAGTGGGGCTACTGCAACATCAACACATCGCCTGAAGCACACGTGCACTGGGGCTCCCAAACCCCGAACCACGCTCCGAGTCCTTCACCTAAGACCTGCCCTTCCAATCCGACCAAGGACAGAAACACAGCGTGAATTAAGGCAGCGCCCAACACGGAGCCGCCTTCCAACTGGGGAAAGTCAGCAATCTCTGGCCAGAATGCCTCCCCGCGGCTCGAGCGTCTTTCTCCCTCCGCCTTTCCTCACCTGCGTCCCCTCCGACCCGCTCTCAACTATTTCCTCACATCTCGGCCGGTCCGCGCCCCGCGCCGGCCAAGCCACCGCCAGCCAGCCGCGCTTACCTCCCTCTCCGTCAGGTTCTTGTCCGGCCCCAGCAGGTAAGGCGTCAGGAAGGGCTCGGACGGCCTGAGGCTGGCGAAGAAACCATAGGCGCAGAGCAGCGCGGTGGGCAAGAACCAGCACTCGCGTGGGACCCGAGCTGTGCGCAGGAGCATGGTGGCCGCCGCCGCCCGCCGGGACACCGGGCCGGGCACGACCATCCGGGGGGCGGGGACACGGCCCCTTCCTTCTTTTTCTTCCTGCCAACTAGAGTGAGGCTGAAGCTCTGCCCCTAGCGCAGGTACCTGCAATTGCAAGTGGCGCCTCCTCCCGGCAGGGGCAGGCAGTTCTGGGATACCCGCTTCCCACCGAAGCTTGTCCCAGGCTTTCCCAGCGTCCGGAGGCACACGTGCCGCAGCCCTCCAGCCGCGCCGCCGAAAACTAGCCACGCCCTCCGCCACCGCCTACCTGCCTAGAACCAATTGGAGAGGACGCCGGGCAGTGGCTTCTCTCCCATTGGTCGGTGGCTTACAAGATGCAAACCCGCGTAGGCGGTGGCGGCGAGTGCGTGACCGCTGACGTCCTCTGGCTCAGGAGCAGAGGACGTGTAGGACTCTGGTGAGAACGCGGGGATGAGAGGCCCGGGAGCGCACTGCTTAAGCGGAAAGCCCTCCGCCCACGCTGGAGGTTGGCTAGTGCATTCGCGGTGTTGCAGCTCACAGGTCACGAATGCTCGGCGTGGGCCTCATCCCCAGCAGGAGGAGCGTACTGTATCACAGTTAGCTTCTCATTCTTAACCACGGTCCCTCTTAGAACGTCCGTTCAGATTCTCTTTCCCAGGTGGCCAGCACCAAAGATTTAACCTTGGGACGGGGGAATGCTCTGCCTTTCTTCCAGTAGATTTCCGGCTCTTAAACTGTATTCATCTGCAGTAAAAAAAAAAAAAAAAAAGCCCGGTGTCTAAGCGTTCTGAGGCTTTGACCAAGAGCCTGAGCAGGAAAAAGCAGATAAAATACTGAGAAAAGAATGAAAGAGCCAGACACTTAAAGAGAAAGATGTTCTGGAGTCCTGATTTGAAAGCGCTTTGGCTTTATTTTGTTACAATTTGTAAGCGGAATACAATGAAAGCAAACATAGCTGTAAGTATACCCAGTGTTTAAAAGATAAAGGGGAAATCCCGAATCATTATAGCAGTCACGAATTATGATCCGTCTCTTTATTTAAAAAACCACAACAGAGGGCTTGGCATAGTTTTCAAGGACAAAGCGTGTCAAGAATCCGCAATGCTTTCTTTCATTTCTCTAAGCCTTTTTCTGCCTGACTCAGCTTGACTGTATCCCAGTCCTCCTACTGCAGACCAGCTGCACCATTTAAAGCAATTTTCCCTATGCTGTATTTACAGAGTAACAGATCCTACCAGAAACTCAGAGAAAACATTTTTAACTCTGTTTTGCATAATATATGTTAGACCTATCTAGCCCAGTTTTCCTCCTGAGTCAGCAAATGACAATTTCTGCAAAAAGAATACTTTTTGCAATAGCCACAAAAGTAACTCTACTAAATGAAACAACATACTAGTAAAGGGAAAGGAGATTTGTTTCTAAAACTGCACAAGTGAATGCACCAAAGTACGTGAGTCAATCGGTTGCTGAAGAAATGCAGTTGTTGTTATACATCTATCGGTCGTGATAGCCAATGTTTAAGTCACTCAGTTGTGTCTGACTCCTTGTAACCCCATGGTATGTAGCCTACCAGGCTCCTCAGCCCATGGGATTTTCAATGCAAGAATACTGGAGTGGGTTGTCATTTCCTTCTCCAGGAGATCTTCCTGATGCAGGGATTGAACCCCGGTCTCCCACATTGTAGGCAGATGCTTTACCAGCTGAGCCACCAAGGAAGTCATACATCTATCTATGGGTCTCAAAGTGTGGTCCAGGAAGCCCTAGGGAACCTTGGCATCATTCCAGAATTCCACAGGGTCAAACTAGTTTTGTAATAATACTAAGATTTTATTTCCTTTTGCACTCTGAAGACTACATGATGTGTGATGTCATTGTCACTCAATAGGCCAAGAGAATATGTTTGTATATTTTTCTGTTTAAAAACTTTCCAGATTTAATTCTAATATGGCAACTATCAGCAGGTATACATTTGTGCTCTGTGTTCTAAGTCGCTTCAGTCATGACCAGCTCTTTGTGACGTTATGGACTGTACCCCTCCAGGCTCTTCTGTCCATGGGATTCCCCAGGCAAGAATACTGGAGTGGATTGCCATGCCCTCCTTCCAGGGATTTTCCCTACCCAAGGAGGGAACCCTCCTCTCTTATGTCTCTTGCATTGCTGCTGCTGCTGCTGCTAAGTCGCTTCAGTCGTGTCCAACTCTGTGCGACCCCATAGACGGCAGCTCACCAGGCTCCCCCGTCCCTGGGATTCCCCAGGCAAGAACACTGGAGTGGGTTGCCATTTCCTTCTCAATGCAGGAAAGTGAAAAGTGAAAGTGAAGTTGCTCAGTCGTGTCCGACCCTCAGCGACCCCATGGACTGCAACCTACCAGGCTCCTCTGTCCACGGGATTTTCCAGGCAAGAGTACTGGAGTGGGGTGCCATCGCCTTCTTGCATTAGCAGGCAGCTTCTTTACTGCTAGTGCCACCTGGGAAGCCTATCAGTAGGTATAACCCACAAAGTTAGTCTTTCAGTTCAGTTCAGTCACTCAGTCGTGTCCGACTTTTTGCGACCCCATGAACCACAGCACGCCAGGCCTCCCTGTCCATCACCAACCCCTGGAGTTCACCCAAACCCATGTCCATCGAGTCGATGATGCCATCCAACCACCTCATCCTCTGTTGTCCCCTTCTCTTCCTGCCCTCAATCTTTCCCAGCATCAGGGTCTTTTCCAATGAGTCAGCTCTTCGCATCAGGTGGCCAAAGTATTGGAGTTTCAGCCTCAAAATCAGTCTTTCCAATAAACACCCAGACTGATCTCCTTTAGGATGGACTGGTTGGATTTCCTTGCAGTCCAAGGGACTCTCAAGAGTCTTCTCCAACACCACAGTTCAAAAGCATCAATTCCTCGGTGCTCAGCTTGCTTTATAGTCCAACTCTCACATCCGTACATGACCGCTGGAAAAACTATAGCCTTGACTAGATGGACCTTTGTTGGCAAAGTAATGTCTCTGCTTTCCAATAGCTGTCTAGGTTAGTCTTTAGAAACTTCAGTAATAGGCAACTTGAGGCCAAAGAAGTAAGAACTACATAATACAATTATCTAGTCCCCTAAATTCTAGCCACAGTATCTGCCTTTCATTTTGATTACAGAGGGAACATCAGTGGTCCACTTGGCAATTGCTTCACATTTACATTCAGTGCTTTAGTAGAAGAGAAAGAAAGAGAAAAACAACTGAGAGGCTTCAGAAGGAGAAGCCCACCTGTTAAGAACAGCTTTCCATCCCTTCCCTGAGTCTTGGAGACCTGAGTTGTGTTCATCTGTAAATCATTAGTCCTGAAATTTTTCCTTGGTGTAAATCACTTAGGCAATGTTGGGCATTAACAAATAATTGTTCTTGAATTAGTAGAAACTGTTTCATTATTTTTCTCTAAGAGATCATGACAGAATTTTAAGAATGATCCCCAGCAAGCTTGCCCTTGTATAAGCCACACCCCTTTGAGTGGCGGGTGGAACCAGTGAAGTTAACCAGACAATACAACTGTTACGTTGTATGGCCCACCTGAGATTATCCAGGTGGGCCCAGTCTAATCACAGGCGCCCTTTAAAAGCAGAGACTTGTCTCCTGTTTGAAGTAAGAGAAAGATATGCCACACTGTTTTTGGAGGGGGTTATGTGCCACGGCACTCTGTGGCAGTTGAGACTGACTCTTGGCTGACAGCCAGTAATGAACTGGGGATTTCAGTCCCACAATCAGGAGGAACTGAATCTGGCTAAAAACAAGCCTGAAAATGAATTCTTTCTCTGAGCTTCCAGATGAGAACCCAGCCAACACCTTAATTTCTTCCTGTCAAGCTTGAAGTAGAGAAACCACCCAAGACCCCTAGAATTCTGATCTACAGAACTGTGAGCTATATTGTTATTTTAATTTTGTTAAGCTGCTAAATTTGTAGTGATTTGTTTTATAGCACTAGTAAACTAATACAGAGGTAAATAGAATACATTTTTTAAATTGAGGTAATGTTCACGTAATCAAGATGACCCAGTAACTGTACTTAAGTGTACAACTCTGGTATTAGTACATTCACAGTGTTAGGCAACCATCACCTCTATCTAGTTCTAAGACATTTCACCACCTCAAAGGAAACTTGTACCCCCTAAGTATCACTCCCTATTCTTCCCTCCCCCTAGCCCTTACAAATACTAATATGCTTTCTGTCTATGGATTTAACTGTTCTGGATGTTTCACATAAAAGGAATCAAACAATATGTGAGTTTTGGTTTCTGCTTTTCTTCATTTGGGGCTTCCATGGTGACTCAGACGGTAAAGCGTCTGCCTGTAATGCAGGAGACTCAGGTTCGATCCCTGGGTTGGAAAGATCCCCTGGAGAAGGAAATGGCAATCCACTCCAGTATTCTTGCCTGGGAAATCCCATGGATGGAGGAGCCTGGTAGGATACAGTCCATGTGATTGCAAAGAGTCGGACACGACTGAGCCACTTCATTTCCTTCATTTAGCGTAAGATTTTCAAGGTTCATTGACACATGAATCATGTATCAGTACTCCGTTCTTTTCATAGCTGAAAAATACTCCGCTTTATGTATATAACGCATTGTTTATCCATTCATCGACTGATAGACTTTTGGGTTGTTTCCCTTTTTCTGGCCATGTGAATAGTGCTGCTATGAACATTTATGTGTAAGTGTTTGAATACCTGGTTTTAATTCTTTTGGGTATTTAGGAATGAAATTGCCAGATCACCTAATGATTCTATGTTCAACT
This sequence comes from Bos mutus, assembly GCF_027580195.1. Taxonomy (NCBI): domain Eukaryota; kingdom Metazoa; phylum Chordata; class Mammalia; order Artiodactyla; family Bovidae; genus Bos; species Bos mutus. The sequence continues at coordinate 48,963,899 of NC_091632.1, read as the reverse complement.
GTTTAAGGAATGACCAGACTGTTTTCCTCAGACCCTATACCATTTAACATTCCCCCTAGCAATGTGGGAGGATCCCAATTACTCCACATCTTTGGCCAGCACTTGTTATTTTCTTTCTTTCAAATATCCATCCTAGGGGTGTGGAATGGTGTCTCATGACTGTGATTTGCATTTCCCTAATATGACTAGTGATATTGAGCATCTTTTCATGTGTCTGTTAGCTATTTGTATAGCTTCTTTGGAGCAAGGTCAATTCAAATCTTTTACCCTCTTTATAATTGGATTGTTTATCTTTTCATTCTTGAGTCTAAGAGGTTTTTTAAAATATATTCTGAAAAGCAGAGCCTTGTAAGATATGATATGCAAATCTTTTGCTCATTTTGTTGATATAAATAGAATATTGAGAGACATTTTTTCTCTATTCAGATGGTCTCCAACTTCATAATGGGTCAGCTTAATGGTTTTTCAACTTTGTGATGGCATTCTGTAGAAGTCGTACTTGGAATTTTGAATTTTTAGCTTTTCTGCAGCTAGTGTTGGCTCCCCTGGTGGCTCAGTGGTAAAGAGTATGCCTACCAAGCAGGAGACGGGGGTTCAAACCCTGAGTCAGGAAGATCCCCTGGAGAAGGAAATGACAACCCACTCCAGTATTCTTGCTTGGGAAATCCCATGGACAGAGGAGCCTGGCGGACTACAGTCCATGGGGTCGCAAAGAGTCAGACACAATTTAGCAACTGAACAAGAACAAGGGGCTCACATGGTGTGGTTCTCTCTTGTGATGCTGCTGCAGCCAGAGCCCCAAGTCAGCCAGGTACTAATGAGGGTAACTAACCAACACACTTACAGCCATTCCATACCCAGACAACCATTCTGTTTTTCATTTTCAGTAAGCATTTAATAAATTATATGAGATATTCAACACTTTTATTATAAAATAGGCCTTGTGTTAAATGATTTTGCCCAATTGTAGGATAAAATCAGTGTTCTGAACATGTTTAAGGTTGGCTAGGCTAAGCCATAATGTTTGGTAGATGTATTAAATGCATTTTTAACTTAAGATATTTTCAACTTACAATAGGTTTATTGAGATGTCCCCATTGTGCAAGCTAGGAAGATCTATATATGAGAGAATGGGGGACTGTGTGTTTTGCAAAAGTAGAATTATATTATGTACCCTTTTGAATCTTGCTTTTTCTCAGGAATAATTCATGGAAAACATTCCATGTAATAAGGTTAAGCTTTAATTCTTTCTAATATTCCATTGTGTGGGTGTACTAAAATTTATTCAACTATTCCCTTTTATGATCATTTACTCTGTTTTTAGATTTTTTTGGTCACTGCCCAACAATGCTGCAATTAACATCCTTGTACAATATGTGTTTGTATATTTTTTCATTTTATGGAATTTAGTCCTAGGAATAGGATAACTCCTAAATCAAAATTACATATTTTTAGTAGACATTGTTCAGTCACTTTCTATAAAAGCTATAATAACTTACAATTTTAGTAGGTGCATATGAGAGTATTCTTTTTGACTTGGGTGCTTGCCAACAACAGGTGTAATCAGGCTTTAAAATTTTTGCTAGTCTGATAGGTGAAAATCATTGGTTCTCAGTCTTTATTGATTTTGCCCCACCCCCACCCCAGGACATTTGGCAGAGTCTGGAGATATTTTTGATTGTCAGTCAAGGTTGAGGGTTGGTGCTACTAGCTTATAGTGGGCAGAGACAAGGATTCTGCCAAAATCCTAGAATACTCAAGGCAGCCCCCACAACAAAAAGTTATCCAGCCTACAATGCCAACTGTACCAAGACTGAGAAACCCCGGTATAAAGTGATGCCACATTTTGTCTTCAATCTGAAAATCTTTACGGATGAATTTAAGTGCCTTTCCAAATGTGTGTCAGGTATTTGGATTTACTTTTCTGTAAATTACCTATTCGTGTACTTTGTTCATTTTTCTTTTGGTTGTTTATTCCTCTTGTCAATTTATGAGAGTGTGTCATTTGATAAGGGCTTTATTTGTCCTCTCATTGAAGATATTGTTTTTTAAAAGTATTTCTTATTGACTTGACGTAAAACGAGTTGTGAACCAATGGTCAGACATATTATGACCTTGGTTGGAGAAGGTGATGGCACCCCACTCCAGTACTCTTGCCTAAAAAATCCCGTGGATGGAGGAGCCTGGTAGGCTGCATTCCATGAGGTCACTAAGAGTCAGACACGACTGAGCGACTTCACTTTCACTTTTCACTTTCATGCATTGGAGAAGGAAATGGCAACCCACTCCAGTGTTCTTGCCTGGAGAATCCCAGGGACAGCGGTGCCTGGTGGACTGCCATCTATGGGGTTGCACAGAGTTGGACACGACTGAAGCGACTTAGCAGCAGCAGCAGGAAAATAACATCATAAAAATGTCCCTTTTGCCCAAGTTAATTTATAACCTTAATGCAATTACAGTTAGAATCCAAACTATTCAATTAAGAATCCAAAACTATTTTAAAGTTCATGTAAAATAATAAATGTACAGGAATAGCTAGTAAAATTTTGTAAAAGGCTAGTAAGGGGGTACTTGCCTAAACAGATATCAGAACATACTTTAAAGGTTCTAGAAGCAGATCAATTTGGTAATATAATTGAAATAGAGAAATACATAAGTGAAATAGACTAGGAAATCCAGAAATAGGATTTATTATGTGTGAAAATTTAATTGATAATTATTTTCTTCCATTAAATGAAAAAAAGATAAATAATTTAACAAATTTTACCAGCAAAACTGTTGATTCATATGAAAGAAATTAGAGTTGAGCCAATTTTATACCATATGTAAAAATGAATTTCAGATATAGACATTATTTAAATTTAATAATAATCCTCCCCTCAAATCTATGAAGGCTGCATGTATAGGCAATAAGGAAGCCCCTTAAGAATATAAATGCACTAGTATAAAAAATAAACCACAAAAAATAGAAAGGGAATGATAAAATGATTTTACTAATTAACCTGACCTTATTGAGGAGATTGTTGGACCAAAAACAGAAACCTTTTTGTCTTAATCTTCTGTTTCTCTGCCACAGTATCTGACTATCTGACTACTTGAAGGAGCCTGATGAATCTTGGTGAATGAATGGCCCTCTATAGATTACTAATTCGAATCCCTTAGTGACCCATTTAAAAACCCTCAAGGATAGCCTCCTAGCAAGTAGGGATCTACAAAGCATGAGGGAGTCAAACATATATAACCTATGGTGTGGCATATAGAACTTTAGAGCAAAAGCAAGGATTATATCAGCCTGCCTATTATATTACCTTCCAGAGGAAGACTCCAGATTACAGAGAAATTAAGAGATGTGATGTGATGAAATTGGAAACATGCCTGCTGACCCAATTTTTACTTTGTTCTACAATAGAAATAAGGATGTACTTCAGAAAAACATAATCATAGACTACTAATTTTGGAAATAATATCAAAACTGAGGCCAAAAAATGTAAATCAGTCTACCAAGATCACTAAGAGAATTAGCAGCAAACTCAAAACGGTCTTTGGTTGTGCAGGCTAACTGTCCAATGTTAATCCTCCTTGCCAGGTAGCCTTTTATGTTCTCTATTATTTAATATTTCCTTACTTTTCAATATAATGTACCATAAATCAGTTCTTCTTGAAAGCAGGGTGTTGAAATGCCTTTCAAATGTATATTCTCCAACTTATATTCTTACTTCATTCTTTTAAGTATGATATGTACAAATAGACATTTTCCTTGGTTTATAAGTGGGAAAACTGAGTGACAGGGAATCTCAGTCCTTCCGAGTCATGTTTATTCCAACAGGAGTTTATTAAGAGTCTACTGTCGGGCTTCCCTGATGGTTCAGTGGTGAAGAATCCACCTGCCAATGCAGGAGACACGGATTCAATCCCTAACCCAGGAAGATCCCCCGTCCTGCGGGGTAACTAAACTCATGCACCACAACCACTGAAGCCTGCAGCTGGAACCCAGGAACCGCAACTGCCGAGCCCGTGTGCCACAGCTGCTGAGGCCTGCGTGCCTGGGGCCCGTGCTGCACGGCAGGAGAAGCCACTGCAGTGACCAGCCCACACACCGCAACTAGAGAGTGGCCCCCGCTCACCACACTATAGAAAAGCCCATGCAGCGACAAAGACCCAACACAGCCAAAACTAAATAAGCTTTTTTCTTTTTTAAAAAAGTGCCTCTTGTCCAAGCATTGTCCTTGGTGCCATAAAAAATAATCATAAAACAATCCCAATCTTGAAGTGTCATATGATGGATCAGCAGTGAATCATCAAGCCCTACTCCAGGCCGTGCCCTTGAAATACCTGTAAGCTGATGACCTATGTCACAAACAGAACCATGTTGTGTCCTGACAATAATCATAGACTGAATGACTATGCTGTGCTATCCAGTAAAATGTCAGCTCAGCCCACAAGTGACTCTTCTGCCTGTTTCTTACATACTTGACCCAGAATTTTATATACAGTCATCAAGACATCACCTTACAGCTCAGCCATGCCTTGGAGCAGCCCTTCCATAGGGCTGCCTACTCATCAGCCAGTTCTGTCTGTGTGGGCAGGAATGTGCTACCACACAGGTGAGGCACTGCCACATGAGCAAGGCCCTTTGGGATAGTGCTTGGGGTTTGCCCAGTATATCCTTGGTGAAAACATGCCCCCCTCCTCACTCTTCCTGTCTTCTGATACCCTTTGAGATCCAAACTGAAACACCTCCCTCACTCCCTAATCTTAAATTCTTTCCTGTGTGAAAAGTTAGTACACCCTCTGAGTTATGGTTAACAACAGGTTAACCATAACTCAGATTATTAAAGCACCATTTTCATCCTCTGGCTTGCATTTATTTGATTGTAGTTTTCTTGTCTCTAGTCTCTCCCTAGCAAGTTCAGTTTCCCTACTACAGTCAGAATAATCTTCCTGGAATCAATTATTACCCTTGTCCTTAACTCTGTTTAAGAATTTTGAGTGTTTACTGAATAAAGCCCAAAATTCTTATTTTTGACTTTTGCTGACTTTCCTAGTCTCACTCCTCACTGCTGGCCCTGCACTCCTATGTTCAATTACAAGTAGCTCACCAGTTTCTCAAGATGCTGCTCAGATATCGGATCTCCTCCATCACTACAACTCTAGTCCAAGCCATGACCATTTCTTCTGAGATACTATACTAGACTTCTAGCTTGTTTTCCTGACCTTGGTCTTCCCCAAATTGTAGTGTGTTTGCAGCAGCAGCCACAGTGATATTCCTAAGTCTATATCAAGTCGTACCATTTTTCAACTCAAACCCCTCCAGTATTTTCCCATTCCACCTGGAATTAAATCCTAAGTTTTTACCATGGCCTGGAAAGCCCTGCCTGATTTGCTCACTCCACTTCAGTATACTTCTGTTCTCCTCTCCTGTGACTCTCTAACTTCCCGCTCAGGGCCAGCCACACTGGCTTCCTCATTGTTCCATATATGTACCGAGCATGCTCCCACCTCAGGACCCTTGCACTTGCTGTGCCCTCTGCCTGAAACAGCCTCTTTCTAGATACTTGTGTGGTGCCCTCTCTCTCTACTTTCAGCTTTCTTCCTGATTATCACCTTATCCTACTTAAAACAGCATGTATCTCATCCTGACACCTCTCTATCCCTCTACCCTGATTTACTCATCCCCATTTGTAGTATTATGTAATTGTTTGCTTGCATATTTTCTGGAGCCCTAGAATGAGAGCTCCATAAAAGAAGTGACTTTTTGTTTGTTGCACTACAACATTGCCTGGCAACAGTAGGATTGCAATTAATATTTGTTGAATGAATGAACGAATGAATTATTAAAATTTCAGTTTCTCTCGGCACACTTCCCTAACACTCCAGGTTACTTGTTTTATTCTCTGTAGCATTGGAGCTATGTATATACCTCTATTATAGCTATCATATTTTTATCATGACTTTTTACCTCTTACTCCTTACTAGTCTATAAAATCCTCAAAGATAGATGTCTTACTTATCTATGTATAATTCCTGGTACCCAGCACTAATTTGGTGCAAATGTATAGGGTTAATGAAGGTGGGAGAAGCAGGATGATACAGCTATATTGGAGATTCTAGGGTGCAAATCTATTAATCCCATCTTATGGAGGCTACACTGGGACTAAATACTAGCATTTACTTTAATATAAATGCCCAAGGTAAAAAAATGTGGAAACAGTCTCCTTCCAGTCTACCATTATATCCCAAATCTGTCTTCCTAAGAACTTTTGGCTTTTGTCGGCTCTCCAAAAAATGGCTTGGATGGTTACACCTGAAGCCTTGAAAACAAATTAATGTGTAAGAGTTCTGACATGAAGGTCATGTTACAAATACCAGTCACCTGTGGAATTCAATCAGCAAAATGAAATTGATGGTCTTAGGAATGAGAATGTTATCTATCACCCAGCTGACTGGCATGAGTCTGTGGACCTCATACACACTCTAGGAGCCAATCTAAGGATACGATTTACTGTTGTAGCAAGCGGTACTGTTTAAGGAGTTGGAAATCCTGAGTTTTCATTCAGGTTTTTCTATCAACAGGGTTCATGACTTTGGATTAGTGGCTGCACCTGACACATCTTAGATGAGGACTGGGACTGGATGAACCACAAAAGCTTTTCCAAGCTGTAAAAATCTATTAATTGATTCAGCCAGGAGGTTGTACCCAAGTGGCTGTACCCAGTGGGATAAACCAAGTCTGGGAAAGGAATGTATTATCTCTCAACATCGATGACTTTGCATAGGGAGGTACGATGACAGAATCTGACACTTGGCAGAGCTTGGAGACAGGCCTCAAATCCCATTTTCCCTCCTGTTTCTACATAACTGCCTTCCCCAACTTTATGGCAGCTGGACTCCCACCAAGATGGAAGAGGAAGAGTGAGGGGAGGGGTGGGATGCCCCTCTGGCAGGGTTTAAGCAATATGTGTAGCTGAGAAGAGCTTAATGAGACTGCAAACCTGTCAGTATTGTGGTGGTGTCTTAGCTCTGCTCTTGGGTTTTTCTCTGAGAATTAGGATTAATGTGGCCCAATGTGCAGGGTGTGCCCTTTGGAAGTTCCCATGGGGTTCCAGAGATTGCGAGAGGCACAGTGGGAGCAGACAGTCACTTGTGAAGTGGCAACCTTGAAAGTCTCCTCTGTGACTCAGCTGAAGAGCCTCTTCACATCAGACAGACCACACAGAATGGATTTCACCTGAGGCCAGAGCTGCCTAGCCTATTTAACGAAGCTATGTGGTGAAATAATTTACTTTCTGATATACTTTTATCTTTTTAAAAGAATGCATACAACATTTAAGAAAAAATGTTATCAGTCCTGTTTTATGAAAGCATGTAGCCTCTTAGGGCAACCTCCAAAAACAACATTCACCATCACATGTGAGTGAGTCATAAGTTAGGAAATCCTGAATGAGCTGAAATAAGGGTGTGTTGGTTTCTCTCACCTAATATTCATCATGGCAACATACTTGACCAAGGAATAGATAAAATGCTTTATAAGCTTCTCACAGCCGTGGAGTCAGTCCATATCTATGAAAATGTTTCTGATGTGTCACTCACTCTCCTCTCTGCCTCTCAACAGTGTATAAACACATGCAAACACACAATCACACATACTTTCTCTCCTCTCATTTATATATTCTCCATGTGGTTTGGTGAGGTATTTTAAAGTACTCTCTAATGGCAAAGGGCTCAAAATATTTTATGTAAAGTCTACCCAGACAGAAGAGATTACTCTTAATCTGAATACTAGTTCAGGATTTCCTGTCCAGATTTTCTCCTATCCCTGAACCCTTCCTATTCTGAGGCCAAGGATTCTTGGCTGGAATCCTTACTAACAGAGAGAGGACATTGTCAGTTATCAGTAAGCAATCCAAGTACAGGGAAGATGACAGCTCAAACCACAGGTATTTCTGTTAGGCCCTGGCCATGTCCTGCCTGGTAAATGATTTCTGGTAGAGAGATATATATATATATATATATAACTTCTCTCCCATCAACTGTGGGTTTCTTTTGTGATCAGAAACTGAATGTGGTCTTTATCTTTGTATTCCATGTGTTTATTCTGGTGTTTTGAGCATAGGAGTTGTACCATAGATGCTTGTTGGTGGACTAGACCTCACAAGTTACATTTCCAATCTTCATTAATACTTTTGTACTGTGTATATACAAGTATTATAACATCACATATAGCTGAATCAGTTTATGCTTATGGCCCACTTCCTCTTTTTTGATGTAAACATCTATTTTGATCTCAGACAAAGCCACCTTTAGAGTCTGTTAAGAACCATAAGATCAAAAAGGGCTATTTCTGCATTGGCATTTGAATGCCTTTTCAGGAGAATAATTCATTCGTGCTGTTACCTATAACTAGGACCAATTTACATTTCTGACCTCACCTCCCAAGTTCTCTACCTGCAATCTAGAACAGAAGCTCTTGAAAGACAAGAGAGGACCCACAGATTCAGGATATTGTGTCTGGAGATTGACCGAGAACTCTGTGCCTTAAAACTTTATTCTGGCAGGGGATGGTTTGGTGGAGAGTGTTTTGATGCTCCCAGCAGTGAGGATAGGGGCTTCATACAGGATAGAGAAATGCACGAAACTTGTGAGCAGCTGGTCGTTCTGATCCCTTACCTCTCCACTCCTACCCTACCTGAAATCTGGTAGGGTTATCAGATCAAATCACCTGGCTTATTACATGAAGAGGGTGGAGGTGAATTGCATCAGACAGCCTTTGAGTGTAGGGCCCAGCCCTCACTGCACATTTTGGCAACCTTGCCCAAGGTATTGTCCCCTTCTCTAAAGCTCAGTTTTCCCAAGTAAAATGTAAATAGTAATACCTACTTCTTAGAGTGGCTGGGAGGGTGAAATAAGGTTAGATATGTAAATGCTTTGCACAGTGCTTGGCACAGAATTGATCAAAAAATTGAGATCTTTTATTTTCTAAGTACCATTGTGGTTCAGCTTCCAAATACTTAGGAGAGACCTGGGCACATAGTGGAAGCTCTTTGAAAGCTTGTTCAGGCCCAGATGCAGATTACATTTTCTAATTTAGCTTTTATTTATTCTATAAGAGGTTGGAGTATATTTTGTGAGCTGAGGAAAAAAGAGTCAGAGTTTTAAAACATCTTATTTTTTTTGAGGTATAATTTTCATCCAGTAAAAATCATCCATTTTTAACCCACAAGGACTGTATAGCACAGGGGACTCTGCTCAGTTATGTGGCAACCTGGACGGGAATGGAGTTTGGAGGAGAATGGATACATGTATATGTATGACTGAGTCCCTTTGCTCTGCACTTTAAACTATCACAGCATTATTAATTGGCTACACCCCAAAACAAAATTAAAAGTGTTTTTAAAAATCATCCATTTAAAATGTATTGTTCAATAAGATTTGACATATATAATCTTATAATCACCACTGTGAGATTCAGAGGTTTTTGAAAGAGGCATCTGAGGTGGAGGACTTGCTGGGTCTAAAACTGAAATGCAAGGTTGACTAAAAAAAAAGGGAGCATTTTTTCCTCCTCAGAGAAGGAGGTAGGGTGGATAGAAATGGAAAAAAAAAAAAAAATAGGCAGTGGTAGAAGAGGAAACAGGGCTTCCCGGGTGACCCAGGGAAGTAAAAAATCCACCTGCCAACCAGGAGACCGAGGTTCGATTCCCGGGTCAGGAAGATCCTCTGTTAAAGGAAATGGCAGCCCACTCCAATCTTATTCCTGGGAAATCCCACAGACAGAGGGGCCTGGCAGGCTAGAGTCCAAGGGGTTGCAAAGAGTTGGATAAAATTTAGTGACTAAACAGTAGAAGTGGGAATGACATTGAAAGCACTGCCTAATGTTACCTGTGTCTCCTGTGCAGAAGGAGGCTAGGTATGTGTTGAGATAAAGGTGAACAGGAATGCGACAGGTTCTACTGCAGAGTCTGGAAGTTTTGAAATCACCTACGTGGGGAGTTACTGACAAGGGACTTGTACGGAGGTGGCCCAGCTCAGCAAGTCTGACTGTGAGAATCAGCCTGCAGTGGCCATGGAGAATGTAGGGCTGGACTAATCCAAGGTTGGGGATTTCTCAGGGCATGGAGACAAGGGGTAGAGAAGATGAGATTGTTCTGAGGGTTGTAAGTAAGGCTGATGAACGGTGGTGCATGCTGCTTGGAGAAGGAAGAGAAGCAGTGAGGGATCTGAGACGCAGGAGATAGTGGAGGGGTTGAGAACTGGAGGCCTCGATGGAATCTAATATTTGGTGGGGTAGAAGTTTACAAGATCCAGAAGGGGTTTCTGGCTGGCTGGGTCAGACATTCCACAGGAGGACCTGTTCTGAGAGATTCAGGTTCAGGTTATGTGCACAGGAGTTAGCTGAGGAAGTAGAGTGGAATCAAAGTTATCTGGTAACAATTGGCAGAAGACACACACACACACAAAATTGCTGTGAGAATTGGACTGTGAAGAAAGCTGAGCACCGAAGAATTGATGCTTTTGAACTGTGGTGTTGGAGAAGACTCTTGAGAGTCCCTTGGACTGCAAGGAGATCCGACCAGTCCATCCTAAAGGAGATCAGTCCTGGGTGTTCTTTGGAAGGAATGATGATAAAGCTGAAACTCCAGTACTTTGGCCACCTGATGCGAAGAGCTGACTCATTGGAAAAGACTCTGATGCTGGGAGGGATTGGGGGCAGGAGGAGAAGGGGACGACAGAGGATGAGATGGCAGATGGCATCACCAACTCGATGGACGTGAGTTTGAGTGAACTCTGAAAGTTGGTGATGGACAGGGAGGCCTGGCATGCTGCGATTCATGGGGTTGCAAACAGTCAGACACGACTGAGCGACTGAACTGAACTGAAGTGCTTTTAGAAAGCACTAGCAGTGCTTCCTGGAAGAACTTTTCCCCGGAGACTTTGGGAGTATGATACGTTGTACATTGTATATTGTACATTGTACATTGTACCCTAACACCTGTACTCCCAAAGGCTTTTACCACTCTATTGCTACCACCCACTTATATGAATACCTGCAATTGCATTATAAATTAGTCTTTCTCTGAATATCCTTGCTCTGTTAATACAGCAGCCAGAGTCTTTTAAAGCCTAATTCACATCTTACCACTTTTCTGTTCAAAATTCCCAAGTAATTTCCCACCTTACTCAGCAAAGATGTCCAAGGACCTTCTAGACCTCCATGCCATGACCTCCACACCCCCACCTCCTTGCTCATTTGGCTTCAGTTCCATTGGTTTCCTTGCTATTCCTGGGCCACCCCTTGCGTGCTTTTACTGCAGAATATTTGCACTCATTGTTCTTTCTGCCTGCTAATTCCCCCCGCCCCAGCCATATGTCTGTGTTTACTTCTTAACCTCCTTTTGGTCTTTGCTTTAATGTCACTTCACTCTAGGGCCTTACCTGGCCACCCTATTTCATATTGATCTTACCCCTTCTACAAACACCTTGTTCACTCCTCTGATTTATTTTTCCCTTAGGACTTATTGTCTGCCATCCTGTATGTTTTTCTTATTGTTTATTGCCTTCTCCTTCCACATGAGTGTAGCCACCATTAGAGTAGTGATTTTGTCTGTTTTGTTCTCTTTGGTACTTAGAACACTGCTTGTGACTTTAATATGAATTGACTGAAAAGATTTGCTCCTAAGAGATTCAGTTTTCATTGAATGCAAGCTTAGATAGAGGAGAAAGAAACATGATTAAAAGGTCTTTTTCTCTGGAGAAAGCTAAGAGAGAAAATGAAAAAAAGAAGAGACTAAAAAGCTACTGTTTATTACCAGATCCTTTATAGTCCAAAGTCGGATCAAAGGTCAGAGAAAGAAAATAAGGGAGTAGGATAAGATTTTAAAAAATCAACTGGAAGCTTTGCATTCTAAGGATATAGTCTAGGAAAAGCCTATAGTTGAATTTAAAATCCCTCCACATCTATACCAATTTAGATGGTAAGAAACATTATTAGAAAGTATATTTTTTTAAAGTGTAATATTAGGTTTAAGTGGCCAGTACTTTATTACTTTTTTATAGTATCAGTTTTTTACTGCTGCTGAACAAATTAACACAAATTTAGTGGATTAAAACAACAAAACTCTGTTATCATATAGTTCATATCAGAAGTCCAAAATGAATGTTACTGGGCCAGAATCAAGGTATTGGCAGGGCTTACTTCCTTATGGAGTCTCTAGGGGAGAATCAATTTCCTTAGTTGGCCAGTACTTTGAATGGGGCTAAACATAGGCTGACAAGATGCTCTTGGTAAAGTAGATGATAAAAATATTTACTTTGAATGAAGTTTTCTTAATATGAAAAAGGGAAAGATACATTTTGTGAATTCTGAAAAAAAAAATAAGGTGAATAAAATGTTAGGGAAACAGAGTATGTGTTGGAGAGGAAAATGAGGGAAGGTAGTTAAATATAAACCTGGGTTTATTTGCAAAGCTTTGATCTTGATACATGGCACCCTCTTAAAACAAATACCTCTCCAGGGAGCTCGTGACATATTTGTTTCAAAATCTAGGCTATAGTCCAAATGATTTCAAATTCTAGGAGAAATTGTTGCTTTTGAATCCATTGTACTGAGTGTTAATATAACACATCAGAAAATACTGTCATCTATTAAGAAGAGGTCAATATATAATTACTCAAACCAGGCCTTAATAACTAGAAATTTATAAATAAGTCTGTTAGTCTTTGAATCAAAGAAGGCAACGGCACCCCACTCCAGTACTCCTGCCTGGAAAATCCCATAGATGGAGGAGCCTGGTAGGCTGCAGTCCATGGGGTCGCTGAGGGTCGGACACGGCTGAGCGACTTCACTTTTCACTGTCATGCATTGGAGAAGGAAATGGCAACCCACTCCAGTGTTCTTGCCTGGAGAATCCCAGGGACGGTGGAGCCTGGTGGGCTGCCGTCTATGGGGTCACACAGAGTCGGACATGACTGAAGTGACTTAGCAGCAGCAGCAGTCTTTGAATTCTAGAAATGATTAACAAATAAACATTTGTTTAACTGAATTGGAAGACTCTAAACAGGATCTGTTCTTTTTCAAGAAAGGCTATTATTAGAAATGCTTAATCTGTACTAAATAGATTATGTCTATACTTACGTTTGAATGTTGATGTGTTTGCCATAGGTATTCTGTGAGCTGGATGAAGGTGTTCTACTACCAGAATCAAATGATGCTCTAGTCCAAATTACAGGAAAAAAATTAGACCAGTGCAAATAATTTTCCCAGTTTACAGTTTTTCTCCCATTAACTTTAATTTAATTTCAGTGTCAAAAAAGGTGCTCTTTAGGACATTTTTCAGGGACACTGAGTTGTATAGCTGATAAGTCTTTTCTTTTTACATTGGTTATTTACAGACCTCATGGTACACCCAAGCACCACCCATAGCAAAGTGAATGGCTTTATGGTATGCATTCTTATACTGTTGATGATTATACCTCTGTTTTTGCTTTCTTTCCTACTTCTAACATATGCTATCTAGTAGTAGTTTATGTTTTGCTGCTGCTGCTGCTGCTGCTGCTGCTGCTAAGTCACTTCAGTCATGTCTGACTCTGTGTGACCCCATAGACAGCAGCCCACCAGGCTCCCCCGTCCCTGGGATTCTCCAGGCAAGAACACTGGAGTGGGTTGCCATTTTCTTCTCCAATGCATGAATGTGAAAAGTGAAAGTGAAGTCGCTCAATCCTGTCTGACTCTTAGTGACCCACGGACTTCAGCCTACCAGGCTCCTCCGCCCATGGGATTTTCCAGGCAAGAGTACTGGAGTGGGGTGCCATTGCCTTCTCCGATTTTATGTTTTAAGCAGTCATAAATCTTTTGGAAGAACAAGACGAGAGATATATAAGTCCATTCATATGTATATAAAATTATGTTTTATATAATATATATGTTTTATGCAATATATATTATATATACATTTATATATATACAAATTATGTTTAGTCATTTGAATTTTATTTTTTTGCTAAGAGCATGGTGCTGTCCAGTTATGTTGCCTCCTGAACAAGTATGAGAATCTTTGATTTAGTATATTAGCTGATTGGAGGGGAGAGAAGATTCTTTATAATGTCTGGAAGATATCAAACTATACATTCATCACTAGCTGATAAATTTTAAAAGACCTATTTGGTTCATTACAGAAAAGTATAGTCTTCTGTGGGGAGCTGCCCGTGAGAACGGGGTCCTTTGCCTGAAGGACACAGCTCTGGGAGCTGCCTCAGTCCTTGAGGGTTTGCTTGCAAACATAGCTCTCTGTCCCACCACCCCAGAGATTAGGCGATTATTTACTGCAGACACCTGGAGTTCTGTGCAAACTTCTCACGCACAGGGAAATGTTATCTGGTGTAAGAAATAATAACAGGGTGCCATTCCCATGCTCTCAAGATTTCTTGTGACTTTTTGTAAGATGTATAGGTCAACCAAGAAAAATGCTAACTGTCTTGTCTTTCTCACGCTCTCCTGTATAAATATAAGATGCTGAATAAAGTCGGGGTCAGACTGCGTCCCTTCGTGGAGATGTGTCTGAACCTCTCGACCCTATCTTTGTTGTAGTCTCTTGCTGTAGTTTTCTTTCTCAGCCTCGCCGTGCACGTTCTCGGGACCTGATCGACTTTGCTGGCTGGCACTGGCAGTCTTCATAATACATACTACAATCTAACCATTCTATGGAGAAGGCAATGGCACCCCACTCCATTACTCTTGCCTGGAAAATCCCATTGATGGAGGACCCTGGTAGGCTGCAGTCCATGGGATCACTAAGAGTCAGACACAACTGAGCGATTTCACTTTAACTTTTCACTTTCATGCATTGGAGAAGGAAATGGCAACCCACTCCAGTTCTCTTGCCTGGAGAATCCCAGGGACGGGGGAGCCTGGTGGGCTGCCACCTATGGGGTCGGACAGAGTCGGACACGACTGAAGCGACTTAGCAGCAGTAACCATTCTATGAGCTGACTGACAATTCTTCCTAGTTTAGGCTCTGGCACCACTTATTAACGACTCCCTTTTTCAAGCCTTCTTCACTGACAACCAATTCATTTTTTTTTCTTGTAAATTTTTACTTAGTTCTGTTTTTAAAATTACTATGGATAATTTACAGTAATTTTAAGCCCCATAACAAGCCTGTGGACTCAAGATGTAAACTACTCTTAAATAGTCTCTATCTCTGTGAAGAGCATAATTAGGTCAGTTAAGTCCACAGATGAAAGTCAACTCAAGCTGTTAAATTCTTTATTTAATTAAGAATAATTAAGGCTTGACCTCTGTGTGAATGGGCTTGCCTGGTGACTCAGATGGTAAAGAATCTGCCTGCAGTGTGGGAGACCCAGGTTCGATCTCTGGGTTGGGAAGATCACCTGGAGAAGGGCATAGCAACCCACTCCAGTATTCTTGTCTGGAGAATCCCACGGACTGAGGAGCTGGACAGACTACAGTCCATGGGGTTGCTGAGTTGGACACAACTGAGCAACTAACACTTTCACTTTTCTTTCTGTGAGAATGTCTTCAGAACTCTGGCTAGAAATAGCTGAAGCAGAGAGTCATTTTATTTGCCGTGTCCTACTGCTTTTACTGCCGCTAGTTCATAAGCCCATAAGAATTTGGGAGAATTAAGCATTCAGAATTTCCCATAAAATAACTCTCTATTAGAAAAACAAAAACAAAAAACCCTGCACAATAAAAACAGTGGCTTGGAACCCTCAGATATTTTAAACCATGTATTAATTAGTCCAGCTGCCTTAAGGTATATGTCAATTATAGAACCAAAACCCACTGCCCCATGACTTGCTCCTTTTTGACCCCTCTAGAGAAATAAATGGTGAAATATTCATGGCTCTTTGGAGGATCCAAACTATTTGACGAATGCCTTTTCCCAGAGTTTTGCCAAATGGTCCTGAACTCAAAATAGGGTGGTTATTCAAAGTTATTCTAAAAAGAGACATGCAGTTCGTAATTTCTTTTAAGAATCTGAAAAACCCTGGAGAATTAATTCCATATTTTCCCCTGGCCATTGCATATTTGTGATACACTCATGGCCCCTCTTTTCTAATTCTCAATTAAAATAATCCATCATGTTTTGGATATTATCTGTTAGTTTCCTCTTCCGAGTCATGATTCTACTGCAAGTCATTTAACTCCTTTCAATAGCAACCAGTGATGATAAAGCAAGCAGTAGACTATGTTATGTCAGTGAAAAAAGTGCTACATAGCAAAGGTTGTGATTTTATCTCAATGACTTTAAACTTAAAAATATGGACATGGTTTTATTTCAAAATAAGAGGGGTTTCAATATTTCTATATAGCATCAGAAATAACCCAAACATCTCACTGATCCCCAAATGAGTATATTTCAAATCAATTAATAGTCCTTATTAATCAATATTCATGTCTACCTGTCTGGGGGGATAGAGCAAACATTATAATTTCCATTTTATGAAAGAGAAACTAGACTGAAAAAGAAGTTGGGTATCTGATCATCTGGTTTCTGGTTTCAGCTCTGACATAAAGCATAGCATCAGGCAGGTTGTCAAAACTTTCTGGCCTTAATTTTTTTCATACATAGGATGACAAAGCTTGACCTCATGCTTTATTCTCATCTCTTCCCCTATCACTCCTATTATTTTCTTGCCCCTATTATACTTTGGTAGATTGGAAGAGATCCTGCCCATTCCTAGAAGGACCTAGGAATAGCTACATAATTTGTGGGGCCCATTGCAAAATGAAACTGTGAGACTCCTTGATAAAAAATTGTTAAGAAAAAAAAGTATTAAGAATTTCAAGAGGGTGACCCCAGAGCGTTAAACTAAACACAGAGCCCTTCTGGACATGGAGACTCTTTGTAACTGAACAGATCATTTTACACCTGGAGGCTGGTCCTGAAGAGACCAAAGGAAATTTTCCTTCTCATTTTGACACAGTGTTTTGCTCTTAGTGCTTCCCTGATGGCTCAGATAGTAAAGAGACTGCCTGCAATGCGAAAGACCCAGGTTAGATCTCTGGGTTGGGAAGATCCCCTGGAGGAGGAACTGGCAACCCACTCCAGTATTCTTACCTGGAGAATCCAATGGACAGAGGAGCCTATTGGGCTACGGTCCTGGGGTCACAAACAGCTGGACATGACTGAGCAATTAACACTTTCACTTTTGCTCTTAACAGAATGAAAGCAAGAGAAATTTTGGTGGAACAGTGACATGAATCATGAAAGAGAAGCAATAATCCCATTATTAGAAAGACAGTGTTTTAGACTGACCAAGGTGGCGAGATAGGGGGCTCCAGACTCTCCTTCCTCCCACAGATTCACTGAATAAACAATTTCACATGGGTCCATTTCCCTTGAGAGAAATCTAGAAAAAAATCGAGTGACTCCTACACATTGGGTCACTGAGAAAATACCCACATCGAAATGGGTAGGAAGGGCTGAGAAACACATTCACTGCAGAGCCCAGCCCCAGCATAGTGCCTTTCAACCAGGAGAGATGCTCCGCCCCTCTCCAATTCTCAGTTCTCCCTGTGAGCTCTCTTCCTGAGAAAGTTTGCATCACGCACCTAGTGCCCAACTTTTGCAACTGCCACCTGAGGAATAGGAATGCCCAGATCACCTAGCTGAGAGAGTCAATGGAGCTCAGCATTTCCCAGGTCCCACAGAATCTTAGCAAACAGAGAAGGAGTGGTTAAAGGGGTCATGAACACTCCCTGCGGTGACATCCCAGGGTCAGTGCAAAGGGAGCAGTCAGAACCTCCCGTCTCCCAGTTTCTGCCAGAAGGGGTTTCACTGCATACTTCTCCAGCTGCTGCTTGAGGGTCCAGCTTCTAATCAGCCTGGATATCGATGCTATCTGGGATCCCAAAAGCCTAAAAGAGCTGGTGGGTATTTCCCCGACATTCTTACTCTGGCTCACAACAACAACAACAAAAACCAAGTCAGCAGCTTCTTCCTTGAAATTTGTGCCCCAACTTTGGAAACTGCCACTTGAGAAGTGTGTCCTCAAATCACACGGCTCTGATATCTAACAGGGCTGGACAGTCAGAGTCCCATAGGACCATAATAAAATTTAAAGAGCAGTTTTCTAACAGGCAGGCGAGCACTTTTTGCCGCTATTCCCTCTCAAGGCCCAGTGCAGAGAGAACAGGCAAAAACATTCTTCCTAGTTTCTTCCTAGGAGGGATTTGGGTGTATACTTTCTCAAATGCTATTTGAGGTTCTGGCTTCTAATCAGCCTGCCTGTGGAAGCTGACTGGGGTCCTCCCAGGAGCCTAAAAGAGCTGGTGGGCATGTCCTCTGCTGTCTCACCAAGTCTCCAGCTTCTCCCTGGAAGAAACATACCCACCCATGTAGCACACCAAATATTATGGCTGCTCCATGAGGGACTGGCTGCCAAGGCAACAAGCTCTGGGTACTGATTTGGCTTGGCAATTATGAGTCCCCCAGGACCAAGAAAATGAAGTGGGTGCACAGATACTACAAGAGACTATTCTCTCTGGCTCAGCAGAGTGAGTAGGCAAAAACACCCATTTCCAGGTTTCTCCCTGATAGGTCTATACTGCATATCTAATGTCTTGACTTTCTTAGTTGTTGCTTGAAAGTCATGCTTCTAATTATCCTCCATCAATGAAAGTGAAAGAGGAGATTGAAAAAATTGGCTTAAAACTCAACATTCAGAAAACTAAGATCATGGCATCTGGTCCCATCACTTCATGGCAAATAGATGGGGAAACAATGGAAACAGTGAGAGACTTTATTTTGGGGGGCTCCAAAATCACTGCAGATGGTGACTGCAGCCATGAAATTAAAAGACGCTTGCTCCTTGGAAGAAAAGCTATGACCAACCTAGAAAGCATATTAAAAAGCAGAGACATTACTTTGCTAACAAACGTCTGTCTAGTCAAAGCTATGGTTTTTCCAGTAGTCATGTGTGGTTGTGAGAGTTGGACTATAAAGAAAGCTGAGCTCCGAAGGATTGATGCTTTTGAACTGTGGTGTTGGTGAAGACTCTTGAGAGTTCTTGGATTGTAAGGAGATCCAGCCAGTCCATCCTAAAGGAAATCAGACCTGAAAATTCAACGGAAGGACTGATGTTGAAGATGAAACTCCCAATACTTTGGCCACCTGATGCAAAGAACTGATGCTGGGGAAGATTGAAGGTGAGAGGAGAAGGGGACAACAGAGGATGAGATGGTTGAATGGCATCACTGACTCGATGGGCATGAGTTTGAGTAAGCTCTGGGAGTTGGTGATGGGTAGGGAAGCGTGGCATGCTGCAGTCCGTGGGGGTCGCAAAGAATCGGACACAGCTGAGCGACTCAACTGAGTTGAACTGAGAGCTGATAGGTAACACAGTTAATAGTCCTCTAGGACCCTAAACAGCCATGTGGGCACTTCCCACTGCCACTGGGACAATGACAGGTCTTAGCGCCCAGCAATCTACTGGGAGCACTAGGAACAAAGAAAGTGGCTTGGTCAATCACAAAAGTTTAAGAGGCAACCATGAGCTCAGGCTAGGCTGACTCATGAGGTTCATGTCCTACAGGAGGCAGTCTGTCAAGACTGGAGAGGTGGCTGTTTTATCTGATACACAGAAACAAATGCAAAGAATCAAGAAAAAGGAATAAGTGAGAAAATATATTCCAAACAGAAGAACAAGATAAATATCCAGAAACTGACCAGATAGCATCACAGTTAGATTCTACCACATTAGAATTAATACCAGTCCTTATCAAATCCTTCCCAAAAATTGAAGGAACATTCCGAACTTATATTATAAGGCAAACATTACACTTATATTGAAACCAGATGAGGATACAAAAGAAAATTAGAGGCTAATATCCTTGATGAACATAGATACAAAAATGCTAACCAAAATTTTCATAAACTTTACAGTAAAAGGATCATATGCTATGATCATGTGGGATTTATCCCTGGTTCAACATTTGCGAATCAAAATATGATATACCACATTCAAAAATTAATGATAAAAATCATATCTCAATAGATGCATAAAAAGTATTTGACAAAATTCAATATACCTTCATGATAAAACGGATCCCGTGGTGGCTCAGACAGTAAAGAATCTGCCTTCAATTCAGGAGACCGAGATTCAGTCTCTGGGTCAGGATGATTCCCTGAAGAAGGAAATGGCAATCCACTTGGGTTTTCTTGCCTGGAGAATTCCATGGCCAGAGGAGCCTGGTGGGCTACAGTTCACGGGGTCACAAAAAGTTGGACATGACTAAGCAACTTTCACATTCATGATAAAAACTCTTAAGTTAGGTATAGATGAAATGCACCCCAGCATAATAAGACCATATCTGACAAGCCCACAACTAACGTACTCAATGGTAAAAAACTGAAAGCTTTTCCCAAAGATCAGAAATAAGAAAAGGATGCCTATGTTCACCATTTCTGTTCAACACGTGGAAGTTATAGCTGGAGCAATTATGCAAGGAAAAAAGAGGCATTCAAATCTGAAAGAAAGAAGTAAAATTATTTGCAGATGATATTATATTTAGAAAATCCTAAAGGCTCGACTAAAAAGCCATTGGAATTAGTAAGTAAGTTTAATAAAATTACAGGATACAAGATCATTATACAAAAACTAATTGCATTTCTATACACTGACCTGTTCTCTGTACAATGATCTACTGAAAAGAGAAATTAAGAAAGAAAGCAATCCCACCTATAACAGAATCAAAAATAAAATAAAATATTTAGGAATAAACTCAAGTAAGTGAAAGATCTGTACACTGGAAAGTATAAAACATTGAGAAAAGAAATTAAAGACACAATTAAATTGAAAGATATTTTCTATCATGGATTGTAAGAATGTATATTGTTAAAATGTTCATACTATGCAAAGCAATCTACACATTCAGTGCAATTCCTCTCAAAATTCCAATGGCTTTTTTTCACAGAAATATAAAAAGCAAAAAAAAAAAAAAAAAAAGAAATATAAAAAGCAATCCTAAAATTTCTACAGATCCACAAAAGCCAATGAATTGCTATAGCAATCTTGAACACAAAGAGCAGAGGTGGAGGCATCCCACTTCCTGATTTCAGCTATGTCATAAAGCTGTAGTAATCAAAACAGTGGGTGCTTCCCAGGTGGCTCAGTGGTAAAGAATATGCCTGCCAACACACGAACCACAGAAGACATGGGTTTGATCCCTGGGTTGGGAAGATCCCCTGGAGGAGGGAATGGCAACTCACTCCAGCATTTTTGCTGGGATAATCCCATGGACAGAGGAGTCTGGCCAGCTATAGTCCATAGGGTCGCAAAGAGTTGGACATGACTTAGCAACTGAGCATACGTACACACACAAGCAAAATAGTATGAAATTGGCATAAAGACAGACACATAGACCAATGGAATAGAATTAAAGCCAAGATAAACCCATGAATATATATGGTCAATTAATTTTTGACAAAGGCACCAAAAATATCCAACGGGGAAAGGATAGTCTCTTTAATAAATGGTGTGAAAACTTGATATCCACATGCAAAGGAATGAAATTGGACCTCTGTTTTACACCATACACAAAAATCAATTTAACATGTACTAAAGACTTTAATGTTAGACCTGAAATCATGAAACTTCTAAAATAAAATACATAGGATAGCTCCTTGACATTTATCTTGGTAATGACTTTTTTAGATATGACAGCCAAAGCACAGGCAGCAAAAGCAAAAGTAAACAAATGGAATTTACAAAACTAAAAGTTCTGTACAGCAAAGGAAACCATCAACAAAGTGCAAAAGAAATCTATGAAACAGGAGAAAAGGTTTACAAACCACACAATCAACAAGAGATTAATATCCTAAATATTTACAGAACTCATAGAGCTCAAGAGCAAGAACACCAAATAACTGAATTTAAAAATAGGCAAAGACCTGAATAGTCCTTTTTCAAAGATGACATGTAGATGGTCAATGGGTATATTAAAAGATACTCAGTGTCACTAATCACCATGAAAATGCATCTCAAAACCATAATAAGGTATCACCTTACACCTATTAAAGTGACTATTATCAAAAAGATAAGAAATAACAAGTGTTGGTGAGGATGTAGAGAAAGGGAACCCTTATACACTGTTGGTAGGAATGTAAATTGGTATAGCCACTATGGAAAACAGTATGGAGATTCCTCAAAAAATTGGAAACAGAACTACCATATGATTCAGCAACCCCACTTCTGAGTATATGTCCAAAGGAAAGAAAACCACTAGCTTGAAGACAGAGTTGCACTTCCATGTTCATTACAGCATTTTCACAAAATCTAAGATATAGGAATAATCTAAGTATCTATAGATGGATGAATGGAAAAAGGAAGTGTGGTCTGTATTCACAATGGGGTATTATTCAGCTATAAAAAGAATAAAATCTTATCATTTGTGACAACATGGATGAATCTGGAGGGTATCATTCTAAGTGAAATAAGCTAGACAGAGAAAGACAAGCACTGCAAGGTATTACTTCACGTGAAACCCTTTAAAAAAGGCAAGCTTATATAAATAAGGAGTAGAATGGTGGTTGCCAGGAGCTTGCTGGTAGAGGAAATAGGAAGAGGATGATAAAAGGTACAAATTTACTGTTCAGTTCAGTTCAGTCGCTCAGTCGTGTCTGACTCTTTGCAACCCCATGAATCACAGCACGCCAGGCCTCCCTGTCCATCACCAACTCCCGGAGTTCCTCAGACTCACGTCCATCGAGTCAGTGATGCCATCCAGCCATCTCATCCTCTATCATCCCCTTCTCCTCCTGCCCCCAATCCCTCCCGGCATCAGATTCTTTTCCAATGAGTCAACTCTTCTCATGAGGTGGCCAAAGTACTGGAGTTTCAGCCTTAGCATCATTCCTTCCAAAGAAATCCCAGGGCTGATCTCCTTCAGAATGGACTGGTTGGATCTCCTTGCAGTCCAAGGGACTCTCAAGAGTTTTCTCCAACACCACAGTTCAAAAGCATCAATTCTGCGGTGCTCAGCTTTCTTCACAGTCCAAC